>NW_005199333.1:52879-84243 GCF_000372725.1 Emiliania huxleyi CCMP1516 | reverse complement strand
AAGTAACGCGTAGAAGATACACCTCCTACTCGCCTCCTAGACACCTCCTAGGCACCTCCTAGACACCTCCCAGGCACCTCCAAGACACCTCCTAGTCACCTCCAAGACACTTCCCAGTCACCTCCTCGAGCTCTACGAGGCGCAAACACACCCTCGAGATCACACCGAGATCACGCCGAGATCGCGCCGAGATCGCACCGAGATCGCACCGAGGCTGCCGGAGCGCGCAGGCGCTGATGACGCTCACAAACTACAAGCTCTACCACGACGCCGCCCTCGCCTACCCGCCGCCCATCGACGACACCACCGACGCGAAGGGCGGCCGCCTCTCCGCCATGCTGATGCTCCCCTCCGCCGGGCCGATGCGGACTCCGGGCGCCGCACCACCACTCGCGCCGCCGCCAACCGCCCTCTCTGCGCCCGGCGGCGGCGGCGGCGCGGCGGCGCGCGGCGCCAAGCCGCCATCGGCCGAGCAGCTGGCGGCGCTTCGCAAGAAGCTGTCGCGCGTCGACACCGACGGCGCGGCGGACGCGGCGGCGGAGGAGGAGGCGGCGGAGGAGGCGGAGGAGGCGGCCGCGGCGGGCGGCGACGGCGAGCAAGAGGATCTCGACGCGGAGATGGCGCCTGAGATCAAGGCGCTGGGCGGCAGCGACGGAGCACACCCTTAATGGAGCGTGGTGCGTGACACTCAGCCCTGACGGCGACCAAGGCGTTGCGGCAGCTGTTTGGGTCGTGCGTGCTGTATTGCGGCCGCGAGTGCCCGCTGCGCTCGCTCGAGTTCGTCGTGCTTGCCTGCGGAGGCACTTCCTAGACACCTCCTAGACACCTCCTAGACACTTCCCAGACACTTCGTCGTGCTTGCCTGCGGAGGCACTTCCTAGACACCTCCTAGACACCTCCTAGACACTTCCCAGACACTTCGTCGTGCTTGCCTGCGGAGGCACTTCCTAGACACCTCCTAGACACCTCCTAGACACTTCCCAGACACTTCGTCGTGCTTGCCTGCGGAGGCACTTCCTTGACACCTCCTAGACACCTCCTAGACACTTCCCAGACACTTCGTCGTGCTTGCCTGCGGAGGCACTTCCTTGACACCTCCTAGACACCTCCTAGACACTTCCCAGACACCTCGTCGTGCTTGCCTGCGGAGGCCCACCCTCAACCAACCTCCCCACCGGGCGAGTGGGATGCACGGGCTGGATTAGGCACGCTCGGGTGGGACGGCGAGGCGTCGCGGCTCGAGGCGTCGGGCAGCAGCAGCGCCCAGTACCCTGCCAAACCCGGTACCCAAATCCAATCAAACAAGAATAGGGGTCGGACGGCAGCATCACCCACCAGATCGTGGACCGGCCCATGGCGGAGGAGGACATGCTGCCGAAGACGCGAGAGTTCGTACAGCCGCAGTACCGCGGACCTAGAAGCGGCACACCCCTCCCCCCCCCTCCCCCCCTCTCTTCTCATGTGCATTCCAGCCAGCAGCTGGACTCGGGGGCGAGGACACTTTCCCCTTCAGTCGAGCTAGCAGTCGAGCAGACACGTGGTGCGGCTGCACCCGGCTCTGCTCGGCCGTACTCCGTGTGCCCCGCGTAGTCTTGCGGTGCCGAAACCCCTGCGCGGCCCCGTCTGACCTCCGCGTCTCGTTGAGCTAGGTGGGTGTACGACTGCATCAACGCGCGCGCGTTGCTGCCGACGGCGCCGCACCCTAGAAGCAGAACATTCGGGCTCCTCTCTTCCAACTAGCGCTCGAGAGGACACGCACGCATTCCGCCGCATTCGGCCGTGCTCGCTGTACTCGTACTCGTATCCCGCCGCAGTCACGCGGTGCTGGCGAGTGCCGTACTCCCGCCCTGAGGCTGGCGTGTTCACGCCGCAGTGTTCACACCGCAGGCGCCGTACCGGCCGGGACGGCTGTGCCCGCCGCACCTCTCGCCCTTCCTCGACGGCGACGAAGAGCACACGACCCCATCATGCGGGGGTTTGTTTCTGTTGAGCGGGGCGGTTTTTTCTTTTTTAGGCGACGAGGGGTACACGCCCCTCGAGCGGGTGCGCGCCGCCCTCACCGCCAGCGGCGGGGCGGGCGAGGCGGAGGGCGAGGGCGGCGGCGGCGAGGATTGCAGCGAGGGCGGCGGTGAGGAGAGCGACGAGGAGAGCGAGGGGGAGGCGGGCAGCGAGGGCGAGGGCGAGGAGGAGGGCGAGGAGGAGGACGAGGAGGAGGAGGACGAGGATGCGGCCGCCTTCGCCGCGGAGGTGCGGCCGAGACAGGGCTGAGACAGGGCCGAGACAGGGCCGAGATAGGGCCGAGATAGGGCCGAGATAGGGCCGAGATGCCAGCAGAGGAGAGGCCGAGGCTGCGCCGCCTCTGCTGCTGTGGCTGCGTGTGTCCGAGCTAGGCGATGTGCCCCCACACCCCTCCGCACTCGTGTCACGCCCGCACTCGTGTCACGCCAGGTGCGCGCCGAGGCCGAGGGTGTGCCTTACTCCGAGCTCAAGGCGGCCAAGCGGCGGGCGGCGGCGGGCGGCGGGGGAGGAGGAGGAGGAGGCGCTGAGGAGGCGGCAGCGGCGCGCGCTGCCGAAGAGAAGGCGCGCAGAGAGGATGCGTGCGTGGCGGCATGGTGCGACCGGCGCCTCTTCACCCCCCCCCCCCCCCCCCTGAACAGGAGCTCGCGAAGATGATGATGTCGCGCAAGAAGCGGCGGCTCTACGACCGGATGCAGCACGGCATCCAGAAGAAGGCGGTGGCCGCGGACGCGCTGCGCGCCAAGCGCGCGTCGCTCGAAGCCGCCGCCGCGAGCGCCAAGCCTCCTTCCGGCAAGGCCAAGGGCGGCGGCAAGTCCGCCCGGCGCAAGGCGTGAGCTCTGCGCTCCTCCGTGTGGTCTAGTCCGGCTGTCGCCGCTGCAGTCTGTTGTGGCTGTGGTAGAATTGTGGAGCTCATCCTTCCAACGTGATACACACCCGATGAAACAATCTCTATCTCGCTCGCTCCACCATCCAGTTAAGAGGCTTTGACACACACTGAGATATCTCTTATCTGTATTCTAAGTGCGGTCGGGGGGGGTCCAATCGTTCTCTCTTCTCTGGTAGTTTGGTATACACTTCGCCGTTACCTAGTACTTTTTTGTGTTTAGAGATATAGAACGGGTACGACGAGATGTATTGCAATATGTAGGGAGTATTCGCAAAGAGGAGCCCCGCGCACGCACGACTCCGCAGGGAGAAACCCCTCCCCAGACAAAACACAAGGGAGAGGTGGGTGGGTCACAGAAACGAGAAAGACCTCCTGCGGCCGCCAGCAACTGAGCGTCTCGCTGGCGGACGGGGAGAACACAACGTCAACGAACTTAAAGAGACAACGTCGACGAAGGGACGCCCGAAACGCAACACAAGAAGGGACGCACACACGTGTCCATCACCGGGATGAGAACAGATCGGGAGATACACATATCTGCCGAATATCTCCCGCTGGCATAGTTTGTTTATCGCCGATCTGCAGAGCGGTTAGAACCTCGCGACTGGCTAGGTAGCCGCCCATCGGAGCGCCGCCTCGCCGGGGTCTCGGCTCTGACGAGCCATGCTAGCTCCGGCCGCAGCCCCGCCCAGCCGCCCTTAGTTCGTCCCCTCAGTAGAGACAACCGCCCGCCGTTGTCTGCAACCTTGCACGAGCGAGCAGGCGGAGACCGTGGACGGGGGGGCGTTTACGCGGACAGCTTCCGCGCCCGTGCAAGTGCGACGTGCGACTGGGTGAGATCAACCTCTGTCTCGCGTCTGCCGAGCCAACGTTGTGCTGCCGTGGCCTCGGGGCCGCAGGGACGGTGGGTGGCGCTCTCTTGCGCGCGTCGGACGCGAAGGACTGAGCTTTAAGCAGACGCCTGAGTGTCGACTGCTGCTCGTCCTGGCGCTGCGCCTCAGCACGGTGGAGCTGTCGCTTGAACCAGCGCATGAGAACGCAAGGCACCACCACGGCCAGCAGCGCCCCACTCGCCGCGAGCGCGATGAGGATGCTGCGCTCTTGCGTTGCCGCCGGCGAGGTCGACGCGAAGGACTGAGCTAAGCAGACGCCTGAGTGTGGACGGAGGCGGTGGTGGAGGGTTCGGAGGCGGCGGAGGCGGCGGAGCTGCTGGTGGGGGCGCGGGCGGTGGAAGCAAGGGTTTGAGGCGGAGGCGAGGGTGACATGGAGGGCGACGATGCTGCGGGCGGCGAGGCGGAGGGGGGCGGCGGCGAGGGCGAGGCCGACGGTGGCGGCGGCGAGGGCGAGGCGGAGGAAGGCGGCGGCGAGGGCGAAGCCGAGGAAGGCGGCAGCGAGGGGGAAAGCGACGGTAGCGGAGGAGAGGGCGAAGAGGAGGGAGGCGGCGGCGAGGGCGAGGCGGAGGGCGGGGCTGGGCCACAACGACATGCAAGACCAGCTGCTGCCGAAGAAGGTCGAGGCCTTTGCTGGCCAGCGCGTCGTCGCTGTGTCGGCTGGAGGCGCCCACAGCCTCGCCCTCGCCACCGACGGCGCTGTCTGGAGCTGGGGGCTTGGAGATGATGGACAGCTGGGCCACGGCGACGAGCAGATCCAGCTGCTGCCCAAGAAGGTCGAGGCGCGCGGCGAAGAGTGATTCGGAGTCGTCTCGATCCAGACGATACTCGTGAGGAATCTGCGACGGCCCTGCCAAACCGGCAGAGCCCCCGGCTCCTGGTCGAGCGAGACAACGAGGCGGGGGCTCGGCTGCTCCGGCTCCGCCGTGATGCCGCGGGAGGCCGGCCTGTGGGTGGGCCGCATCACGCACGACCCGTGGCCGCTGCAGGGCGCGAGACTCACGGGCTGGCGCAGCAGCATGGATGCGGTGCCAGGCCTGCCGGGCGCGCTCGTCGCCCCCGACGCCGCGCCGCTCGTGCTCTACTCACCCCGCCGGCGTGAGCGGCATTCGCTTCTGGTGGGGTCCGCTCGAGGAGGGCGCCTCGAGGCAGGGCGGGGGAGGTTCCAAACAGATAGTGGGAGCGTTTTCCCTCCTTGTTGTGTTGCGTTCCGGTCGCGAGTCTGCTTTTCTTTTTCTAGTGCTGTGCGAGTCGGGAATTCTTTTTCTCGCGATGTCCACCCCGCCGCGCCGCCGCTCGCGCCGCCTCGCCGCCGCCGCCACCGCTCCCTCGCCAGACACGCCGCCGCCCGCCCGCCTCCTCGACCTGCCCCTTGAGCTTCTCGCGCGCGTCATCTCCCGCTGCGACCGCCCCGCCGACATCGCTCGCGTCGCGGCCGTCTCGCTGCTCTTCCACGCCTCGCTTGCGCTGGAGGGCATCCGCTTGTGGGCGCAGGAGCGCGGCTTCGAGCTGCCGGCGCAGCCAGAGGGCGAGAGCTGCGCCGTGCGGTGGCTGTGCTATTCTGCGCTGCTGCGCGAGTCCAACCCGCCGGCAAGGGCGGCGGCAGGCTCCTACCACAGCGTCTTCATCGACGGCGAGGGGCGGCTCTCGTCGTGCGGCGGCGAGGGGGGGCCAGGCCTCCTTGGCCACGGCGAGCGCGTGGCGCAGCTCAACACACCGTCCCTCCTCCCCTCTTCGCTGGGTGAGCGCGTCGTCGCTGTGTCAGCAGCACAGCAGCACAGCCTCGCCCTCACCGCCGGCGGCGCCGTCTGGAGCTGGGGCTATGGAGAATTCGGCAAGCTGGGCCACGGCGACGAGCAGAACCAGCTGCGGCCGACGAAGGTCGAGGCCTTGGCGAGTCAGCACGTCGTCGCTGTGTCGGCTGGATCGTACCACAACCTCGCCCTCACCGCCGATGGCTCAGTTTGGAGCTGGGGCGATGGAGACTACGGCAAGCTGGGCCACGGCGACAGGCAGGACCAGCTGCTGCCGAAGAAGACCGAGGCCTTAGCTGGGCGGCGCGTCGTCGCCGTGTCGGCTGGACGCGAACACAGCCTCGCCCTCACCGCCGACGGCGCCGTCTGGAGCTGGGGCTATGGACGCTTTGGCCGTTTGGGCCACAATAACGAGCAGAACCAGCTGCTGCCGAAGAAGGTCGAGGCCTTTGCAGGGCGGTGCGTCGTCGCTGTGTCGGCTGGGTGGGGGCACAGCCTCGCCATCACCGCAGACGTCAGCGTCTGGAGCTGGGGCGATGGAGTCCTTGGCAAGCTGGGCCACGGCGACCAGCAGCACCAGCTGCTGCCCAAGAAGGTCGAGGTGTTGGCGCAGCGCGTCGTCGCCGTGTCGGCGGGAAGCAGCCACAGCCTCGCCCTCGCCGCCGACGGCGCCGTCTGGAGCTGGGGCTATGGATCCTTTGGCAGGCTGGGCCACAACGACATGCAAGACCAGCTGCTGCCGAAGAAGGTCGAGGCCTTTGCTGGCCAGCGCGTCGTCGCTGTGTCGGCTGGAGGCGCCCACAGCCTCGCCCTCGCCACCGACGGCGCTGTCTGGAGCTGGGGGCTTGGAGATGATGGACAGCTGGGCCACGGCGACGAGCAGATCCAGCTGCTGCCCAAGAAGGTCGAGGCGCGCGGCGAAGAGTGATTCGGAGTCGTCTCGATCCAGACGATACTCGTGAGGAATCTGCGACGGCCCTGCCAAACCGGCAGAGCCCCCGGCTCCTGGTCGAGCGAGACAACGAGGCGGGGGCTCGGCTGCTCCGGCTCCGCCGTGATGCCGCGGGAGGCCGGCCTGTGGGTGGGCCGCATCACGCACGACCCGTGGCCGCTGCAGGGCGCGAGACTCACGGGCTGGCGCAGCAGCATGCTGGATGCGGTGCCAGGCCTGCCGGGCGCGCTCGTCGCCCCCGACGCCGCGCCGCTCGTGCTCTACTCACCCCGCCGGCGTGAGCGGCATTCGCTTCTGGTGGGGTCCGCTCGAGGAGGGCGCCTCGAGGCAGGGCGGGGGAGGTTCCAAACAGATAGTGGGAGCGTTTTCCCTCCTTGTTGTGTTGCGTTCCGGTCGCTAGTGGGGTTTTCTTTTTCTAGTGCTGTGCGAGTCGGGAATTCTTTTTCTCGCGATGTCCACCCCGCGCAGAGTTCAGCAACGTATTCACGGGCGTCTCGCAGCAATTGGCCGGTCGACAAATTTTCGTATACCGCCGACGGTCAAAATTGGACGTTCGTTCTTTGCTCGCCAAAAACGGCGAAGCGAGTCCGGGCGGGGCGCTACTGCGCCTCGCCCCGGGCAGCGCCCAGAGGCGCCGCGGGTTTCTCCCACCCGCCACCCCCCGCGCTATTAGTCCCATGTCCTTGGACCTTGCTCGGCTGCTCTGTTTTGATCTGTGGCGTCGTGTCGGGGCGTGCCCCTCCTTAGCACCGCAGAGGGGGGGTTGCGGCTTGCGCGAGTCCAAGCATGGCCACCACGGCTAGGCATCCTGATCCTCGTACGACGTGTGTGTGCTCTACGCTGTAGCCTCGCTCAGTAACATCCCGCAAGTTACAGTCAGTAACCGCACGCCCAGGACCGGGGAGAGCTAAGAAGCGCACCCAGTTGGCCAGACGATTGGTATCGGGTTACGGGAATACCCGAAAATACCCGGAAACCCCCAAGTATATTTTCGTACCCGGTTTTTTTGCCACATTTTCTGCTCTTGCTGTGGCCGCGCTGAACAACAGTGTAACAACAGTAACAAACAGTAACAGCATGGGCTGGGATGAACACTTGAACAACGTTGAGGATTTCAGCCAACAATAGCGCAACTGTTAGGCCCCAAATTAACGTTAGGCAACCCTACTCCAATGGCATGCAGACTGTATATATCAGTCGTCTCGCGCGCTGCCCGGCGGCCCCTCCTCCTCCATCCTACCCTCGTCGAGGTCTCCGCCCACCCAGCGCGCCATCTTCACCCCGATGAAGAGCGCCTACTCGCAAGAGGCCCGCTGTAAAGGGCAGTCCTCGCACCCTGGCGCTCGGCCAACGGCGGACTCTACACGCGCCGAGCCGCCGGCATACGCAGACCACACCGCCACCGCCAGCAATCGAGCCGGGAGGCGGCCCCTCAGCCAGCCACCCAGCGCCAGCCACCCGCCGCCGGCCGCGCTGCCGAGCACGCCTCCGACCAGGATCTGCGCCCACGTGTGGTAGCCAGTCACGACCCGAAGCAGCGAGGTGGCGGCGGCGGCGGCGGCGAGCACGGCGGTCGCGCCCGCCGAGCGGAGGTGGGAGGCCCACGCCGCGGCCGCGAAGCTGGCGACGAGCGCGTGCGAGGATGGCATGCCTGGGTCTGTGAATGGGGCGCCGGCGGGCCGTGCCTGGTTGATGGCGCGCTTGAGCCGCTGCGTCGCAAACGAGGCGCCGATCGCGCCGACGACGATGTACGGGCTGACCAGGTCGCGGCGCAGCGCGACGGCAGAGGTCTGAGCGGCGACTACCAGCCACTTGGTGGCGGCGTTGGCGGCGTACACAATCTCCGGCGGCTTTCTGGCAAGAAGCGAGTCACGGTCGGAGAGGCACGGGACGGCGAAGCGGGCGGGCGGCGGCCGCGATGGGCGGAGGGACACGGCGGCCAAGAGGCTGGGAGCGGCTTGCAGCAGGACCAAGAGCATCGACCTGAAGCTAGACTAGGAGCGACGGCGACGACAACCAACGAGGGGGGGGCGCACGACCAGGCCGACGCTTTTGGGGGGCAAATAAATAAAGCGATGCGGCCCATAGGGGAAACCTGGAGCGCGGAGCTAACCCTCGGAGACCCGTGTTTACCTTAAGGCCCTTGCCCTGCGAATGCGCACCCCCCCTAGCTAGGGGTCAGGGCTCTCTAGCCCGTAGCCCGATCCCGATCATCCGGCCCGCTGGGTGCGCTTCTGAGCTCCCCGGCCCTGGATGTGAGGCTGCCGACTGCACTCCAAGTGCTCCAAGGGCCCGGGGCTATAGGGCTCTCTAGCGAGAACCCGACTTGAGCGCGGTGGAGCTGGCGGCGAGCTTGGCCGCCGCTTGCAGCTTCGACTTGACCTTGACCCACTGCCCTGTGGTCGGCACAACCTTGTCCGACGGGACAGACAGGTAGAATGGCTCCGTCGTCAGACGTCACCCACCTCTCCTTGGTGATCGGCCTCTCAAAGTTGCGCACCTGCCGCGCCTCTGCCCCCTCCAAGGCCGGAGTGGTGTGCACGGATCCCAGTTGTGGCAAACGCCGGCCGCCACAACCTGAGGGCAGAAGTGGGGCTGCTGGGTCGGTACCCCGCGAGGTAAGACTAGTGCACCCCGCGCGCACCTGGCGTACGAAATCGGACTGCCCCATTCGTGACGCCTTGGACAACCAGATCTCCTGCTGCTTCAGAGCGTTGATCTCTGCTGTCGTCACCTATGGGGAATGTGTAGCGGGCACGGAGAATCGAGCAGAGGGCGAAATGCGATGCGAGGGGTCCGATCGCGCCTCCTGTGTGTCAATGTACCTCAGGAGCGTATCGTGTGGAGCGGCTTACACACACAGGCCGTGACGAAGGGCGGGATGGGTGTCTAGCGTGCAGCATGGTGCGGGGCGTCGTAGGGCAGTCTTTTGGTGGTTGGCTGTCGTGATTGGTGATACGTGGCGTGGAAATTGAGACGAGCAAATTCGAAGGAGGTGCGCTCCCGCTAGCAAACGTCCTGCTGGATGCCGCGAAGTGCGCGGGGCTTTTCGAAGCAGTCGTCGGTCGGCGTTCGGAATTAGCAGCTCTTGGAGCGCTGTATACAGGTCTCTTTCTTTTTTTGAGCGAGTTGAATTTGCAGTCAAATACACGCACACTCCGCACCGCACTTGGCGCCTGCGCGCCGGGCGGGGCACGCGCCTGCGCCCCCGCCCTGACGCGGCCCCCCGCCGAAGAACGGCGAGAACAATGAATGGACGGGCACGTCCAATTGCGGATTAATTACCTTGAACCACCGCCGTAGTAAATCCGATTGCAATTGGACGCCCGTTGAGGATGTGAGGGAGATCATCACTCCCTCGACTGAACTCTGCTTCCCCCATTCCCACAGTCACCGGTGCTCAACACAAGGGTGTCAAGCTGCACCCTCGAAGAAGAATTTGACGCATCAGAAGAAGAAGAATGTTACAACAAAACTCTCTCGCACGACACCGGGTACGGCACCGGCACTACAAGAAGAAGAATTTAATCACTCTCACCAGATCACAGATCACTCTCACCAAGAAGAAGACACAGAGGCGCAGAGGACGGACGACAGACAGCACGCCAGAGACGAACTCGCAGGCGACGTAACTCGCAGGCGACGAAATCCATGTCGCGCTCTGCGCGTACCAAGCTGTGGCTACTGCTGCTCATGCGGCAGCAGCCGTCGACTGCCTCGTGGCAGCGGAGGCGCGCCGGGAGGCGGAAGCCGAGGCGGACGCTCTGGCAGCGGCAGAGGAGGAGGCGGCCGCCGCCGCGGCGGCGGCGGCTGCGGCGGCTGCGGCTGCGGCGGCAGAGGCGGCGGAGGCGGCACTGGCTGCCGTCAAGGCGAGGCGCGCGTCAGCGGCCGCCGCGAGGGCCAAGGCGGATGCCGACTAGCCGCGCGCAAGGACAGCATCCAAGTACAGTACTGCTGTTGGCGCCGGCGCACGGATCGTGGTTATTGTGGGAGGAAGGCGGGAGGACTTTTTTGGGAGAGTGGAGCCCAATGTCCCGTGGTCTTGCACAAGTTGTTCTTGCTGGGGGCTCCGCGAGCTCCGCACCACCCGTGAGAACTGAGATAGGTCATGCCAGATGTACGCGGCTTTAAACGGGGTGTACGTGGTTGAGTTCACAGCGATTGTATCTTCGCCGGGGAACACTTGACGGTCGCGGCCTTCCGACTACTTGGAATCTTCGCCTGTCCGCCTCGCTGCACATCGGCACAGGGTGCGCACACCGGTTGCTCGGCCCTGACGCCTGAGGCCGCCGGAGTAGGAGGGGTCTGGGTTACCTCTACCTCTGAGGGCCTACGGCCCTCTTACCTTTACCTCTGGGCAGCCGTGGGCCCTTTACCTCTACCTCTGAGCGACGTAGCCGTGATTTACCTGTGTGTGATCTCGAGTGATCTCGCTTGGAGTGATCTCGCATCTGTCATTTTCGAAAATCGTAAAGTGCAGCGCACGTTCGGCGAGCGCTCGACGGGCTCGCACTCACAAGCCCAAGCGCCATGGCACTGCCAACCCCAGATGGGGACGTTGCTCTTGATCTGGATCTCAGTACACTGCCGGATGAGGCTGGCATCTATTGGCTGCAGCGCGAGACGGGTGCCCTTCCGGATAACCACCTTCTCGTACAGCAATGCTGGGCTCCATCGGTCTGCAATGCTGGGCTCCATCGGCCGCCCGCCAACGAGTGATGAGCTGCCCACGCTGCTGGCCTGGCAACGGCAGCTCATGAGCCTCGCGTCGCCGGTGCTGCAGCGGCTCGACCTTCTCTCGCTCGGCGCGGTCGGCGTCCCCCTCACCCAAAGCCTGGAGAGTTGTGTCCACACGCGCTAGGATAGACTCAAAGTCGACGAGCTTCGCTCGCACCTCGACGAGCTCGCGCATCTGCCGCCCCTGCTCGGCCGAAGGCACGCGAGGCGCACACGATACCTCCGGGAGCCGCAGGTACTCGGCCAGCGCCCGGGGCGTGGTCACCTTCGTCTCGTCGAGCGCCTCTGCGCTCTGGCAGCACGCGTTTGAGGACGGCATTCCCCAAGTGGCACTGGAGGGCCTGGCGCAGCTTGAGAAGGTCCATGTCGCCTGGCGCGAGGAAGGAGTCGGCCGTGATCTCTTGTCCGAGGTCCTACAACGTGAAAGTCGGAGCGGTGACTCGCGGTGGGGAGAGGCGGAGGGACGGAGAGGGGAGGAAACACAGTGAGCGTGAGGCTGTGCGTGGTTGTCGGAGACTCCGTGCGGCTGCGCGATGCGGTTTGCCAGCACTGTCGAAAGTCGGATCCGGTGGAGGATCAGTGAGTTACCCGCTTAGGATTCCTACTTGAAGACGCCGCATAGAGTTTTCTTCAACTAAACGAGGAAGAGCAAGGGCGAGAGAGGGCAAGGGACCGGGCGCTGGCATACCAGGGGGGGCAGGGTGGTGGGCGGCGACCGCCGCATACCGTCCTACGGCGGGGACTATCGCTATGCCAGGGAAGACAAGGGCGTTGAAGTGCAGCTGCTGCTGTTCGAATCGTTCGGCGGGTTCGGAAAGGGGGTCCGTGAGATCCTCCGGAAGGCGGCGGACGTGCTACAGAACAAGCTGACGCGGGCCCAGTACGTCGATGAGGTGACTTGGACCACTAAGAATTGTTGGGGCTGCAGAAAGAAGCAGCGTATCTCAGTCGTTCTTCACACGGCAATCGACAAGTACTCGCTTTCTTTTATGTCCCACCATGCAGAGCGCATCTCTCTCTCTGTTGTGCGAGGCGTGAACCGCGCCATTCGCTCTCACCTGGCAACCCTGTCTGCACGTCTCGCGCGCGCGTGAACAGGGCTCCAGGCCCCAAATGACGTGTGAGTGTTAGAGTTGTTTGGTATTGCTAAAAATCTCTCTCTCTCTCTCGGCAATCGCAGAGCAGGTCGTGAATGAGCTTGCCTATGGCGGGGGCGCGGGCGGGTGCACGGAGCTAAGTGCCTCGCCGCCCTCGCAGGAGTCGCTTAGGCGGCTCCCGTGGTGTACCTGTGTTAGTGCCAGTGCGAGCCAGTCCCGTGCCCAGTGTTGTGCGAGAGAGAGATTTTTTGCGAGGGTTTTGCTTACCTGGTAGGGCGGGGCGGCTCTTGCTACATGACGACGATCACGATCAAGTACTGGCCCATCTTGGCCCGCGGCTCTGGCCTGTACCGCATGATGGCCGAGAAAGGCCAAGATTTTGAAGTCATCAACGACATGAACCAGTTTGGCTGCGCCCTCTTCGGCGCCGAGACCACCAACCTCGCGCCGCCCATCCTGGTTGACGGTGAACTCACGATCTCGCAGAGCGTGCCATGCCACCTCTACCTTGGGCGCAAACTGGGCTACGACGCCGGCATCGACGTTCCTGAGGTCGCGATTCAGTACATGGAAGACCTAAACGATCTGCACACCGAGCTGAACCGAGCGGCAAACCCCTCGGGCTCCGCTGCCGACGATGTGGCTGAGCTCAAGGAGCTCATCACGGGAGGACGCTTTCTCAAAATCTTGTGCGCCATCAATCGGAGCATCAAAGGCCCGTACTACTTCGGCGCGGAGCCGACGTACGTGGACTTTTACGCTTGCGGCGTGTTCGAGATGTGCGAGGGCAAATGGCTGACCCCTCTGACCCCGTACTCGGGCGACACCATCGCGGAGCACGCGCCAAAGCTCAAGGTGGTGCTGTCGAGCATCAGGCAGCTCGGACTCGAGAAGCTCCCGAAGGTGCCTCAGGTGCCGCCTGCTTTCGTGCTCTCGGCGGAGCGGTGTGCCACCTGGGGCAGGTGAGTGTGTGAGACACGACCCGCGCCCCCGTGTCGCCTGTCGCGTGTGCTGGGTGCGAGCCTCGGGTCCTCGCCCGTCGACCGACTGTACGTCTATGCTTACCTTTTAGAGTGTGTAGAGCCGTAGGTCTGAGTTGTATCGCGCGCGCGGCAAAATCAAGAGAGGGTGCCCACTTAGCGGCCCCCGCGCCCCGGCGGTCTCGCGCATCGGCTCCTACTCCGGTGTCCGGAGTCCACGCGAATTCCTTTTCTTCGCACGACATCGTCAGCACCAGCCGCAACCCCCTCCCCCCGTCCGGCGAGCCCCCTCCCTTCACGCAGCGGCGTACTTGCGGCACATTCCGCGCACGAGCACGTTCGGCACTAGGCGCGTGTGCTCTAGCACCGCGCCGCTCATCGGGTCGGTGCGCTTGCCCCTCGCGAACCACTTCTCGATGGCCGCCCGCTCGTAGGTTTGGCCAGCCGCGTTCATCACCGGGTCCGTCATGACCTCGAAGGAGAGCGGGCACTGCAGCTCGGGCGGGACGTCGCTCTCTGACGCCGGCTCAGGGGGCTGAGCTGCGTCCTGCAGAGAGACGGTTGCAAACGCCTTAGTGACTGGTACAAGGCGCTCCGCTGCCACCTGTGCCCTCTCTGCTGCCTGTACCGCCTCTCCTGCCTCTGACCCGATCAAGCGCTCGATGGCGCCGACCCGCTCCTCGAGGCTGCCCTCGGTCGCCGCGCCGATGCTCGCCTCCAGCCGCTCGACACGCCGCGGCAAGTCCCCGCCGCCGCCGGTCGACTCGCTGCTCACCGCCTCCTCGCACCGCGACACCCGACGCGCCAGCGCCTCCTCCGCATCCGCCTCTGACCGGCGCAGCGCCTCTGCCAGCTCCGCATCCTCGCGCAGCGCCGCCCGCTCCGCCGCACCCGCTAGCTCTGCTGCCTCCCGCTCCGCCCGCCTCGCCGACTCCTGCTCAGCAGCCAGCTGCGCCGCCCTCTCCTCCTGTGCGCGAACCTCTGCCGCAGCCCGCGCCCTCCGCTCCTCCTCGAGCGTTAAGGCAGACGGCGCCCTCTTGGCCTCCTTCTTCTTCGCCTTGGCCTCCTTCTTGGCCGCCGTTGCCTCCGCCGCCTTTGCGCGCCGCCTCGCCTTCTCCTCCTCCGCCCTCCTGTCCGCAGCCTCCTTCTCGCGCCGCGCCGCCTCTGCCTGAGCGGCTTTGCGCGCCGCCGCGGCCGCCCGCTGCTCCTCTCGCTGCGCCTCCTCTGCTGCTCGCCTCTCCGCCTCCCTCGCCCGCAGCACCTCCTCTGCTGCCGCGCGCTCAGCGGCTAGCTTCGCCTCCGCCTCCGCCGCAATGGCTCGCCTCTGCTCCTCCAGCGCCGCCGCGTCCGCCGCCCGGCGCGCCTCGTCCGCCACTCGCTCTGCCTCGCGCCTGCGTGCCGCCTGCTCGCGCTCTCGCGCCGCCGCCGCCGCCTCCCGCTCGCGCTGCTCGCGCCGCCCCTTGGCCTCGAGCGCCTTCTCGGCCGCCTTCTCGGCCGCCTCCGCCTCCCTCAGCGCCGCTGCGTGCTCTGTGAGAGCGCGCACGCACCCGGCGTGGTCCGTTTCAGGAGCACTGGCGGCGTCGGCAGTAGCTAGCACCTTGGCCGCCTCCTCCTTGGCGATCTGCAGCGCCGTCATGCCGTCTGCAGAGCGAGCCTTTGCATCTGCGCCAGCCCGAAGCAGGCGGAGCACGGAGGCGGGGCAGCCGATGTAGGCGGCGAGCATCAGCGGGGTGTCGCCGTCGCTGTCCTGCGGGTTGACCTCAGCGCCGTACCGTATCAGCAAGTCGACCACCCGCTCGTGGCCGTTGTAGGCGGCGCGCATCAGCGCGGTGCTGCCGTCGCTCCTCTGCAGGTTGACCTCAGCGCCGTGCCGTAGCAGCAACTCGCTCACCCGCTCGTGGCCGTAGTCGGCGGCGAACATCAGCGCGGTGTGGCCGTTGCTGCTCTGCAAGTCAACCTCAGCGCCGTGCCGAGACAGCAGCTCGACCACCTGCTCGCAGCCGTTGCTGGCGGCGCACATCAGCGCGGTGAGGCCATCGCTGTCCTGCACGTTGACGTTCGCGCCGCGCCGTATCAGCAAATCGACCACCCGCTCGTGGCCGTTGTTGGCGGCGGCCATCAGCGTGGTTTCGCCGTCGCTGGTCTGCAGGTTGATCTCCGCGCCGTGCCGAATCAGCAGCTCGACCAGCCGCTCCTGGCCACTGCGGGCGGCGGTCATCTCAGCAACGTGAGGCCGCTAACGCCGCCTTGCTCGTACGTCGCGTCGGCCCGCCCGCCGCCGTCAAGCCACGCCAGCACCGCCTCCTCCTCGCCTCGCTCAGCCGCTAGCACGGCCGTGTGGGGACAGCTCCCGGAACCAGCACAAACCATCCTCTTAGGTTCCGGCACTTGGGGGGGGGGGGGGAGGTCTCTCGGGGGGGGGGGTCCTTCGGGTCCTCCCTGCCTGCGGCTGGTCTTTTCGTACATCCTCCTGCTGATTTCCGCAACGTCCTGCTCCCTCCCTCGTCTCGCCCTGCGCGTCTGCTCCGCCTCACCAAAGTCGAGGAACGCCTGCGCCTCTTCCGTCTTGCAGATCCGCAGGCTCTTCTCCGCGAGGCGGACGGCGCTCGCGTGGTCGCCCGCGTCCCGCGCGGGCCTTGGTGAGCGCGTCAATCGCGGACTCGCGGTTGGCCTCCATGGTAGCGGAGAGGCGCGACAGGGGAGAGGCGCACGCTGCCCGGTCGCGCCAGGCGGCGCTGCGGCCTAGGCTGGGCCAGAGAAATAAGAAACCAGTTTTTCTCATGTAAGCCTGCTGCCACCTCGCGAAAAAAGAAACGGCGTCTATGTTAAGAAGTCTAAACTCACATGCCGCACAACGTGAAGGCGCCGGCCAACGTCGTGAAGGCGGCGGCGACCGGCAAAGTAGGAGTGCTGCGGGCGTGGCTCAGCAGCGACGTGGCCGACGTGAACGCGGCCAACGCAGCTGGTGACACGCTGCTGCACATCGCCGCCGGCAACGCCCACGAGCGGGTGGTCGAGTTGCTGCTGCGAGGCGGCGCGGAGATCAACACGCAGAACAGCGACGGCGCCACCGCGCTGATGCGCGCCGCCCTCGCAGGCCACGAGCGAGTGGTCGAGTCGCTGCTTCAGTGCGGCGCTGAAGTCAGCCAGCACGACGGCACCGGCGTCACCGCGCTGATGGGCGCCGCCTTCAACGGCCACGAGCGGGTGGTCGAGCTGCTGCTTCCGCGCGGCGCGGAGATCGACCAGCAGGACAGCAAAGGCGTCACCGCACTGGCTATCGCCGCCTCCAACGGCCACGAGCGAGTGGTCGACTTGCTGCTTCAGCGCGGCGCGGATGCCAACCTGCAGAACAGCTACGGCTGGACCGCGCTGATGCTCGCTGCCCAGGAGGGCCACGAGCGGGTGATCGAGCTGCTGCTTCAGCGCAGCGCTGAGGTCAACCTGCAGAACAGCTACGGCGGCACCGCGCTGATGTACGCCGCCGGCCAAGGCCACCACGCCACCGTGCGCCTCCTGCTGCGGGCGGGCGTGGATACAAATCTGCGCTCTGAGCATGGCAAGTCCGCGCTGCAGATGGCCAAGGAGGAGGGCCACGCCGAGTGCGTCGAGGCCTTCCGGCAGCACATCGCGGAGGTGACTGCGAGCCACCGTGAGGCTGCGGCGGACGGCGAGGGCGGCGCTTCCTCGGTCGTGGCGGCGGCGGGAGCGGGGGTTGCGGCCTCTTCCAGCTCGCTTGGCAGCCTTCCCAACGAGGCCATGGATGCAGCTCTCCAAGGTGAAGAGGCGGAAATGCTGACGTGGCTCGACAGCGGCGGGCGGGTCAATGCGACGTGCGTGGTAGGCGATGTGAGCGGCATCACCGCGCTGATGATCGCCGCCGGCAGCGGCCACGAGCGAGTGGTCGACTTGTTGCTGCAGCACGGCGCGCAGGTCAACCTGCAGAAGAGCGACGGCGGCACCGCGCTGATGCTCGCCGCCGACCAAGGCCACGAGCGGGTGGTCGAGCTGTTGCTTCAGCGCGGCGCGGAGATCAACAAGCAGAACAGCTACGGCGGCACCGCACTGATGGTTGCCGCCGTCAAAGGCCACCCCGCCATCGTGCTCCGCCTGCTGCGGGCGGGCGCGGATACAAAGTTGCGCACTGAGGACGGCAAATCCGCACTGCAGTACGCCAGGGAGCAGGGCCACAGCGAGTGCGTCAAGGCCTTCCGGCAGCACATCGCGGAGGTGACTGCGAGCCGGCGCGAGGCGGCGGCGGGCGGCGCGGGCGGCGCTATCTCGGGCGAAGCGGCGGCGGGAACGGGGGCCACAGCCTCTTCCGGCTCACTGGGCAGCCTTCCCAAAGAGGCGATGGACGCGGCTGCGAAAGGCGAAGAGGCGGCGGTGCTGGCGTGGCTCGACAGCGACGGGCGGGTCAATGCGACTTGCCGGGCGGGCGATGTGAGCGGCGTCACCGCGCTGATGCTCGCCGCCAACAACGGCCACGAGCGGGTGGTCGACATACTGCTGCAGCGAGGCGCGGAGATCGACCTGCAGGACAGCAATGGCAGCACCGCGCTGATGATCGCCGCCGGCAAAGGCCACGAGCGGGTGGTCGATTTGCTGCATCAGCGCGGCGCGGAGGTCAACCCGCAGGACAGCAATGGCGACACCGCGCTGATGCACGCCGCCGCCAACGGCCACGAGCGGGTGGTCGAGCTGCTGCTTCCGCGCGGCGCGGAGATCAACCTTCAGAACAGCTACGGCAGCACCGCGCTGACGGACGCCGCTGGCCATGGTCACGAGCGGGTGGTCGAGCTGCTGCTTCAGCGCGGCGCGGGTGCTAACTTGCAGGATAGCGACGGCGACACCGCACTGATGCTCGCCGCCTACAACGGCCACGAGCGGGTGGTTGACTTGCTGCTGCAGCGCGGCGCGGAGGTCGGCCCGCAGAACAGCACTGGCAACACCGCGCTGACGTTTGCCGCCGGCGAAGGCCACCCCGCCATTGTGCGCCACCTGCTGCGGGCGGGCGCCGATACGACGGCGTTCAATGCGAGCGGCAGGACGGCGCTGCAGCTGGCCGAAGAGAGGGGCCACAGCGAGTGCGTGCGCGCCCTCGAGGAGCACGCGGCGGCGCAGTCAGCGGCGAAGGAGGCGGCGGAGGCAGCGGCGAGGGCGGTGGAGAGTGCGGCGGCAGAGGCGGAGGCGGCGCGGCATGCCGAGGCGCTGCTGGCGGAGGAGGAGGCGGAGAAGGAGGCGGGGCGCGTCAAGGAGAGCAAGAAAGGGAAGAAGAAGAAGAAGAAGAGCGGCAGCGGCGAGGCCGTCGTCTCGGCTCCGGGCCCCAGCGGCACCGCCGCCTCGGCGCCGACACACCTTCCTCCAGCCGCGCCGCCCCTGCCGGCCGACGCAGCCGCCATCGCCGCGGCGGACGAGGCTCTGCAGCAGGCTGTGACCGCTGGCGTGTACGAGGGCGTGGCGAGTGCGCTGGAGGCGTGCAGCGGCGTCGCGAGCCCGGCCGTGCTGGTGGCGGCAAAGCGTGCGCGCGACAAGCTCAAGGAGGCGCGAAGGCGGGACAGCCAGCGCTTGCGCAAGGCGCATGGCGCGGCGATGGGCGCGCTCAAGTCGCTCGACACAGCGGACAGCCCCTCCGCGCTCCGAGCAGGCATCGCTGCCGCCAAGGCGCACGTGGGCGTGCTGCCGGCGCTGAGCGAGGAGGTTAGCGCGGCGGAGTCGAAGCTGGAAACTCTGTCTGTCGCCGCCGAGAGCAGCACTACCGCTCCGCCCATCGAGGTCAACTTGTCGGACCTCGCCGCGGCTACGGACGGGTTTGCCGATGGCAAGCTGATCGGCAGCGGCGGATTCAGCCGCGTCTACGAGGCGTCGGCCGACCTCCACCTCTCCCTCTCCGCGCCGCCGCAGCTGCGCCACCTGCCGCTTGTCGTGAAGCGGGCAAAGTCGGGCCAGTCGGGCGGCTTGTCACGGGCGGAGCTCGAGGTGAAGCTTCTTAAGGCGGTGAGCCACCCGCACCTGCTGCCGCTGCTCGGCTACTGCCTCTCGCCCGACGGCGTCTGCCTCCTCTCGCCGCTGATGCGCGGCGGCTCGCTCGAGGCGCGGCTGTGCATCTCGAATCCCGACCGAGCGGCGCAGCTCCGGCGGCTGGGGATGGCGGAGGCGCCGAGGCCGCTGACGTGGCGACAGCGCGTTTGCATTGCGTGTGAGGCGACCGAGGCGCTCGTCTACCTCCACTCGAAGGGCATCGTGCACCGCGACGTCAAGCCGGACAACATCCTGCTCGACGAGAAGCTCACCGCCGTCCTCGCCGACACTGGTTTCGCCAAGGACCAGCGTCCCGACGCGTCTGTCCGCTGCCGCTCGACCGCCCTTTACATGTCCACGGGCTACCTCTGCCCCTCCATCTCCAAGGGGGGCGAGTACTCGCCAAAGACCGACGGCTACGCGGTCGGCATCACCCTCCTCGTCTGCCTAACCAACCGGTCCGAGGTGCAGCTGACCGACCGGTGCGAGGAGGAGTTTGACGAACTCTGGACCAACATCGACGCGTCCCAGATCGCAGACGCGGCGGCGGGGTGGACCGCAACTGCTGCGCGCGCGGTCAAGGACCTTGCGCAGGCGGGGGACGGGCAGAAGAGCCTCTGCCACAACAGCCTGCGCAACCGCTGCACGCTGCCCGGGGCGCTCACGACGTTGCGGGCGCTGCTGTCTAGCGGTGCGGGGGCTGAGGAGGCTGCACCGGCACTTGGAGACGAGGCCGCCACCGCAGCCGTTAGCACCACCGGCTACGAGCCTTCGCTGCTCTCGGTGCAGGTGCGCGGCATGCGCACGTCCGGCGACGCGCAGGCGCGCATCCAGGGCAACATGCTGCTCGCCTTCAACACGCTGATGCCGCGCCTCGACAGCGTCTATGCCTCGCGCGCTGCGGCGGCGCCCGACGGCTTCGAGGAGCGCATCAACTTTTGGCACCGCGAGTGCGGCTTGCCGACCGAACTTCGGAGCCAGCTGCACTCGCTGCGCATCTGGGCAAACGCGGCGAGGCACCACGACGCGGCGAGGTGGAGGAGGGACGGGCCGCGCAGCGAGGGGGAGGCGTCGCGGCTCGTGGCCGCGGTGACGGAGGCGATCGGGGCGCTCGAGGCGGGATGACAGCCACCGCGGAGCCGTGGCCGCCGCCCTCGTCGAGGCGCTCCGCTCCCCCGACGCCGCCAACCGCGACTACTCCGAAACGTCAAACTCCGTCGGCCTCTCAAGAAACTCCGTCGGCTGCAGCGTGTGTGTTCGCTGGGAGGCGCTGTGATGTGTTGCACGCCTTTCCTCAGTGGGCCGCCTCAACAGGAGAATGTGTGTCGTCTGATGTGTCACTGTGTGCGTCACATCAGTTTTTAGCAAGCACGGTCGATCCGTCAAAGCGATACACTCGTTCCTATCACATATTCTCCCACCCGCCGGGACGCAAAACGCTCTCGACGAGAGCCACAAGAAGGCGTCCGCACAGCAAGCCGCTCGTCGCACGTCGGACAGGCGTGCTCGCTCGTCGATGTCGGCGAGCGCATGGCGCACGCTTTGGACGGTGGCGAAGCCAAAAACACCGGCAGTGGCCGTCCGCTGGCGTGAGCGGCGGCGGTCGAGACCTCACCCTTCGCGCCGACGACCCAACCTCACGAGAGAGAGAGAGAGAGAGAGAGATAAAACTTCTGTGATGCCATGCGTGACCTAGTAGTGTCCCCAGCTATGGGCGTGTCCACGTTGGAGCCAGGTGTGGTGTGGGCGCGAGAATAGCTCCGCCGTTCATGGAGGCAACCGATGCGAGTCGACTGGTGTGTGTCGTCGTGGTTTCGTATCAAGAATTCTCTCTCTCTCCAACCTCACGAACCCAACCCAACCCAACAACCCAACCCAACCCAAAAAGCACGATTCTCCTGTTGGGCCCTCAGGCTGTGCGTGGTTGTCGGAGACTCCGTGCGGCTGCGCGATGCGGTTTGCCAGCACTGTCGAAAGTCGGTGGAGGATTAGTGAGTTACCCGCTTACTCGAAGAATTTTACAACGGCCAGAGAAAGCCAAACCCGACTTCTGGCGCCACTCTGCTGTCGTCTACGGGCGAGGGGCAGCTCTGGTGCCCGCGCCGCCGGCATCCGAAATGGCTTCTGCCGTGACGTCTGCGCTTGCGTGCGTGGCCCTGACGGTGCTCGCGACGTCGCAGTCGCTGCTCGTCGAGGCCGCCAAGGCGCGCGGCGGCGGCAAGATCCCATACGACACGAGCGCGGCCGTGCTGCTGACTGAGGCTCTAAAACTCGGCATTGCGCTCTGCACATGGCTGTGGCAGCGCAAGTCACTCAACTACACGGGTCTCGAGAGCTTCCAGCTGGTCTCGTGGCCGACGGCCGCGTACGCCGTGCCCGCCACCTTCTTCATCGTACAGAATAACCTCGTCTTCCTCGCGCTCTCTCTGCTCGACCCGCCGACCTTCCAGCTCTGGGCGTGCTTCAAGATCATCCCGGTGGGTGTGCTCGCGCGGCTGATGCTCGGACAGCGGCGCTCCTCGGTGCAGTGGGTCTCCCTCCTCCTCCTCTCGCTCGGCATGGGCGTCACGACCACTAAGCAGGACTCCGGCGCTGGCACCAAGGCGACAACAGAGAACAATCCAACAGACAGTCAGAGTGGCAAGAGTGGCACTCCGTACGCGGTGACTACCACCCCTGCATCTCCCCAGACATCTCTCCCTACCCTCTCCCCACCAGGCGGCCGCGTCTGTCGCCCTCGGCATCTCCGTGCTGCTCGGCAGCGGCTCCTAGACGCAGAAGACAAAGCCGCCCTGAAGGGCATGGGGAGAGACGCACGCCACGCAACTCCACGGCAGTCGCCGTAGTCCCACCCCTCGCGTTCGCGGCGATGCTCCGAGTCTGCTGCATTAGACCGTACACTGACGTGGCGTGTGCACGACGCACCGCAAACCAAGAGTGTTGCCTCTTCATCCTGCGGTAGGCAACGGGTGCCTCTCTGCCCTCTCGTCCGTGCTCAACGAGTGGCTGATCAAGGTGCAGGACCCGCGCGCGCCGCTCATGTTTAAGAACATGCAGATCTACTCGTGGGGCGTGCTGACTGCGGCGGCCTACTCGGTGGCCGGACCCTTCCGAGACCCTTCCGAGACCCTTCCGAGACCCTTCCGAGGCCCTTCCGAGACCCTTCCGAGACCCTTCCGAGACCCTTCCGAGGCCCTCCTCCCACCCTCCTCCCACCTCTCCTCCCTACCCTCCTCTTTGCCTCGCTCGCAGCTGTCTCGCTCCGACTCGGCCGCCAGCTGGGCCGCCTCGATGCAGCATACGCTCTTCACCGCCCCGCTGGGCGGCCTCGTCCGTGCTCAACAACTCTTCACACCTCCAGCGACTCCACACGCCTTTGGCCGCGATCAGGCGGCCTGATCGTCCTTAACAATGCGGCCGTCGGGCTCTGCGTCTCCGCCGTGCTCAAGTACGCAGACAACCTGACCAAGGGCTTCTCCACCTCTGCCTCCGTGCTGCTCGCCTCGGTCGCCTCCTCCGTCGCATTCGGCTTCGTGCCGTCGCGCGCCTTCCTGCTCGGCGCCGCGTTCGCCTTCTACCTCCACCCCGCCCCGCCCTTCTGACGCCTTGCATTTCTTTTTTAGGGGCCGCTGTGGTCTGCATCGCATTCTACCTCTACTTTGGCGCGCACAACGCGGTGCTGCTCCAGCACGACGAAGAGGCCGAGCGGGGCCGCTCCCCCTCCGAGAGCAGCACGCTCCTCGCAGCACCAGACCCTTCCCCCTTCCCCTCCAGAGGAGGTGCGAGAGTGTGACGATCTAAAATAAATAAAAACGGACACCTCTCTACTGTGAGATGGGTAAAAAGGAACAGGCCCCCGCCCTTGCGATCTTTGTGCAGGGTTCTTTGTGGGTGTGGTCGGCGACTAGCCGGGGTCGTCCTCCCGATGGGGGACTAGCACTAGCCGTCTTCCACATGGTCCCTCGGGTCCCTGCTGCTCCTAATCTCTTCGTACATCCTCCTGCTGATCTCCGCAAAGTCCTGCTCCCTCCCTCGTCTCACCCTGCGCGTCTGCTCCGCCTCACCGTCTTCTGCCCTGCGTCGTCTGGCGACGGGTCCTCCATAGTCGGTCGAAGTCGCCGCCCTCCTCGTGCCTCTTCCCAACGTTTCCTCGGCGGCCGATGCCGTCTGCTCCGGCTCCCCAGTCCCCGGGTCTGCCCTGCTCTCGTCTGCGCTAGTTTCTGCTTCGTCCTCACCGGCGTCTCTCCTCTTCCCTCTCCCCTTCTTGTATGCTTTGCACATCGCGTCGATTCCTGTTCGCGTGAGCACCAGCCTGAAGCCCGCCCAGCATCTGAACCGCTCCCTAAGTCGAAGGAGCATCATCAGTCTCACCCACTTCGCTCTCTGCCCACCGTCTCCGCTCCCTCCCGCTTGAGCCGCCGTCGCGGCCCTCGTTCGTCCCACTGGCTGTTGGCCTGTTCCCACGTTACCTCCATTATCCCTCCTCCTCCGCGACTCCCTCAAGGCTGGCCGGGCCTCCTTCCACCCAGCGAAGAGCTTCCTCAGCCACTCGATGTGTTCCTCTCTCTTCATTATGCGCGCCGTAGCCTCATCATTGAGCTGGATCCACCTCTGCACCGCTCCCGTCGCCGCCTCGGCCACGACTTGCAAGTTGTGACGATCTGCCGCTTCGGCCGCGATGAAATAAAATCTCACACAAACATATATCAAATTCTAGAAAACTGAGAAAAAGGGGGCCAGACGGAGCGACGGCAGCAGCCAGCACGCTCCTAGAAGAAGACGCTTCCCGCCCTTCGGCTTCGCCCCCTCAGCTTCGCCTTCCCCTCCACAGAGGAGCCGAGGTCAGGTGCGAGAGTGTGACGATCTGCCGAGCTTCGCCCTTCGGCCGCGATGAAATATGTGTATGTATTTAGGGATCGTGAGTTTTGGACGGTGGGTGGGCGCGTCCAAGCACCAAGGGTGGGGGGGGGGGAGTCAGGGGGATCAGGGACCCCGCTCGCTGGCGACGGGAGGTCACAGAACGACGGGTCGAACGACGGGGGTCGAGCCCCCCCCCTCCGGCTCCGCCGGTCGAGGCGGCGGTCGAGCGCGGACGGTGAGCGCGGGGCCGAGGTCCGCCTCGCGGGCGTGGCGGAGTACGGCCCGAACTACCTGCTGCCGCAGGCCTCGGAGTCTAGACGGCGCCGCGGAAGCGGCTGCGCGTGCGACGGTGCGCCAAGGCGGCCGCTGCAAGCAAGGAGGCGGACGCGGCCCAGCGCTCATAGAGAGCCGCTGAGAGGAGGACACGACGCGCGCATCTGGCACCACGCCCGCGGCTGACGCTGACGCCTGCTGAGGCGTCAGCCCCACCTTCGGGCGCCTCGGCGTCGCGCAGCAGAGGCCGCGGCGGCGTCTCGACCCGACGCCGCGTGAGGCAGGCGGACTTGCGCTCGCGGGAGTGGCTCAGGGTATATATCAAATTCTAGAACTGAAACGGTGACGGTGTATGAGTACACGTATGTCGTTGCGGTGGGGGTGGGGAGGGGGTGAGTGTGTGAGTGTGTGAGTGTGTGTGTCTCACACTTTTGAGTGCGATCGCGTCGCCGGGAGTGACAGGCTGACACGCGCGTAGAGACAGCACCGAGGGAGCCCCGCGCCGCCCGCGCCGTGGCCCAGCTACATCTCATGGACGCACGCCATGCTAAACGTGACGGAGGGAGTAGCCGCGCGCCGGCCAGGTGTTGGGAGGGCGGAGAGGGGCACCTAGTCGTCGAACTCGTCAAAGGAGGGCGGCGCCGGGTCCTCCTTGGCCATGAAGCCCGCCGCCTCGCGCGCCGCCTACGGTAGGGCAAAGGGGACGTCTCCACACAGACGAGGGTGGTGGGGCAAGAGCTCGGGCAACCCTCGCGACTCCACGGCCAAGGACAGGAGCTGGCACGGCGCTCAGAGTGCAAGGCCCGGTGCGCGTGGGTGAGTGCTGCCGGATCCACGGGGAGATGTGGGGAGATATGGGGAGATAAGGGGTGATCTCGAGGTGAGCGGTCTGCCTGCCGGATCGCCTCCTTCTCCGCCTGCTTGGCCTCGAGCTCCTCCTCGGCGATCCGCTCGTACCGCACGGCGCCCTGGAGGGGAAGGGGAGGCGGCGGTGGCGGTGAGGAGAGAGGCAGCGGGGGAAGCGGCGCGGGGGGGGAGGGGGGAGGGGAGAGGGACCTGCGAACGAAGCTTGTCTCGCGCGGCGCGGTCGATGTCGGACGCAAAGGTGCGCACCTACAGAAAAGAAAAAACAGGTCCGCCGGACGAAGAAACACGGCGAGCGCGCCGGGAAAAACGGCGCGCACGTGCGCCGCGATGCCGCCGTACAGCTTTTGCAGGTCTTCGACCAAGTTCTTCTCCTCGTCGAGCACGGTGCCTGCAGGAAGGGTGGCGGGAGGCGTCACGGCCAGAGGTCCTCGACCAGCGCCTCCTCCTCGTCGGGCACGCTGCCGCGCGACGCGACGACGAGCTGCACGCCGGCGGGCTCGCCGCCCTCGGCCGGCTGCTCGAGCGCCGACCGCACCTGGACTCAGAGTGAGCGCTTCCTCACGAGCCATTCATACCCCTCGGCCGGCCGCTCGAGCGGCGGCCGCGCCTCGACCGCCCGCTCGTAGGTCCAGTCGAGGGAAGACTGGTTGTGGACGAGGAGGAGCCGCACCTGTTCACAGCGGGAGGTGTGAAGAGACGCCCTGCTGGTTGTGGACGAGGAGGAGCCGCACCTGTTCACAGCGGGAGGTGTGAAGAGACGCCCTGCTGGTTGTGGATGAGGAGGAGCCGCGCCGACGGCGCGACGGCGCGCAGCTGCGTCCACGCGAGTCCGGGCGACCAATCGGACAGGAAGAAGTGCGGGTCCACCTAGGGTTGGGGCTAGGGTTGGGGCTAGGGCTGGGGCTAGGGCTGCTGGTGTGTTGGCGGTGTGGAGCCGGACAGGAAGAACGCACCTTGAAGCGGCAGCCCGCCTTCTCGTCCGACGGGTCGACGTGCTCGCACCTGAGGTGCGCCGAGGTGCGCCGAGGTGCGCCGAGGTGCGCCGAGGTGCGCCGAGATGCGCCGAGGTGAGGAGGCGGGTCGGCGTGCTCGCACCGGTTGGTGAAGGTGATGGCGAGGTACTTTGCGTCGCGCTGCAAGCCGAGCTGCTCCGCCAGCAGGGCAGCGAGCGGCTCCTGGTGCCATCGACATCGCCTCATCGCTCGTCTCACGTCCTCGCACGGCCAGCAGGGCAGCGAGCGGCTGCCTGCCCGCGGAAGTGGCCCGCCTGGTGCGGCGAGAAGCAGAGCCGCGTGGTCGGCATGTCGGGGTCGTAGTCCCAGAGCACGAGGCCCGCCACGCGGCCGGGGTGGCGCGCCTGTGGAGTAGTCATCATTCACCGGTTGGGACTAACTAACGAGCCCCGCCACGCGGCCGGGGAGGCGCGCCGCGTAAGCGACGGCGACGGCCCCGCCCATCCCCTTGCCGCACAGCACCTAACACACAGACAGACACGGCTCGGCCGACTTCTTCTCTAGGACCGCCCCTCCCCTCGCCGCACGGCACCCACGGCCGCGTGAAGGCGCCGCCCCAGTCGCGCCCGTTGAGGGAGAGCCGCACCGCCATCTCGTGCAGGTCCTCCACCAGCGCGTCGATGCCGTACTCGTGCCGCGGCGAGCGGCTGGTGTCTCCGTGCCTAAACAAACACCGCGGCGGGTAAACAAAGAAATCGTACTGCCGCCCGCGGCGAGCGGCTGGAGTGTGTCCGCGCCTAAACAAAGACACCGCTGCCCTTCGAACAGAAAGCCGTCCTCGTGCCGCGGCGAGCGGCTGGAGTGTGTCAGCGCCCTCGCAGGTCGAGCGCGAGGACGCGGAAGGAGTCAGCCAGCGGCTGCGCCACGTCATCCCAGATGTGGCACGAGTCACAGACGTCGTGGAGCAGCACGACCGGAGGCGCCTGCTCGCACCCCACTCGAGGTACCGGCCGAGGAGCTGTCGAGGAGCTGTCTAGGAAGTGTCTAGGACGCGCCTGCTCGCTGCCCCACTCGAGGTACTTGAGGACGATCCCGCTTGGCAGCAGCATCGTCCGCTGCTCGCCGCCGCGGCCGGGCCCGTCGTGGTGCCCCCACATCTTGCGGTTGAACTGCACCGCCCGCAGGTCGTTGGCAAACGCGACGTTCACCATCGGGTCGAGCCGCATGAGACCTTGGTTGAACTGGTTGCAGTGGGCGCGGCAGTACTCGACGCTGTACTCGTAGGCCGCCTCGGACGTCTCGATCTCCGCCACCAGCGGGTCGGCGGCGCCGTCCTCGTCGTCGAGGAGGTCGTAGCTCTCCGCTGGCAGATACGCCTCGTCGGGCGCAGCCGCCTGCTTCCGGCGGCCGACGCTGCGAGCGGCAGCGCTCGTGTTTGACGCAGGCTGAGAGAGGAATCCCTTTTTGAACTCGAGCGACATCGAGCGCCGTGGCGATCGAGATGGGCGAGCGTGGGAGCCGTCCGGCGCAAGGCAGCAGACGCGACGGCCGGGGCGGTGGAGTCGGAAGCAGCCCACCTCTCGCCAACAGCAGAAAAAGAAATGCCGCGCTTCTTTTTCCCATTTAAATAAATAAATAAACAAAGTGCAATGGAAAATCCAAAATCCAAATCGCAAACATAGAAACCCAAACACACACAGCCACGTGGCATAGGAGAGCAGGAGGTGAAAGGAGGTCAGCACAAGTCCAAGGACGCACGAGCGAGAAGCACAGCAGAGCAGACAGATGACGATCACCACCCAGCGCACGACCGCCAACTCTCCGGCGCAGGCCGAAGAACCGAGTCCAATAAATAAAAACGGTCAAACTCTGAGACGAGATGGGATTTAGGGACATGTGTCCCCGCCCTGCACGATCTTGGTGTGAGGGATCTTCAATCCGTCCCCTCACCCCCTGGTCACTACCCGACACTAGAAGAGCAGCAAGAGTTGGGGCTGCGGCTACGGCTGCGGCTACGAGAGGGGCCGGGGTCGCGGGACTTTTTTTGCGGGACTTTTTTCCCATTTACTCCGTGAGTGTGATTCCTTTCTTTCTTTCTTTCTCGCGCACTTCTCTCTCCACTTCAACCCTCTCCGAGGTGGCGGCCCGGAAAAGAAACAACCTCTCCGCGTGCCTCAGGATGCGCGCGGAGATCATGCATCCAACGACCCGCAAAAAAAAAGGCCCGTGTCTCGCGGCTTCGTGGACCGCACCTCGTCGACCGCCCTCGCCAGCCGGAACACCTTCTTGTGCAGGTACTCCGGCAGCAGGTGGCGGGCGGCCAGCAGCGCCGCCTCGTAGAGAGGCTCCCAGTCACCTCCTAGACACCTCCCATTGAGTCGCGCCGCTTCGTCCTCTCGCGCTGGAGGCGCAAGTGGTGGCTGTGGGGCGGCGGGGACACGTGCGAGAGATGGCCGAGAAATTGCCGAGAGATGGCCAAGAGATGGCCGAGAGATGGCCGAGAGATGGCCAAGAGATGGCCGAGAGATTGCCGAGCCCGCGAGTCCCAGGAGGCGTCGTCGCCGAGGCGCGCGGGCGGCTCGAGAGGCGCGGCGAGCGAGACCCGCAGCGCGCCGTTGGCGTCAAAGCCGAAGCGGCGCACGAGGCGGTGAGACGGGCAGGATACCCTGTGCGTCGAGACGGCGCCAAGCGGGCCGCCCGGTCCGCTCCGGGAGGGCGGGTCGGCCGGTATCTCGAGCGCGTGGAGCACCACCCCCTCCCAGACGTCGCGCGGGAGGAGAGGCGCGACGCGATTCCGGAGGAGGCACAAGAAGAGCGCGGCGTCGTGCAGCGGGCGCAGCCAGAAGGCTTCAAGCGACGAGCCCAGCGGCCGCGCCTCAGGCACCTCGTCCATCGGCAGCACGGCGGCGGCGTCCCGCAGCAGATCGTCTGTGGCGAAGAGCACCTGCTCAACGCACCGCTCGACTGTGCGCTGCCGGATGTGGCGCCCGCCCGTGATGCTCCGCGACATTCGGATGAGGCTCGAGAGACTGCGCGACCAGTCGTCTATCTCGAGTAGCCGGCGCGCGCCCTCAGAGAGCTTGACGCGCTCGCTGCTTTGCGACGAGCAGTGTGGCGTGGTCGGCATAGCATTGGCCGCCGGAACGGAGCTGAGGACGAGAGCGCAAAGACAGCTGTCGTCAGCCTTGCCTACCCTGTGGGCTGTGGGCCGCACAGTCGCCGCGACCAGCATATGCGACGGCCGAGCACAAAAAGAATTTTGTGTCCGCCTCGCACAACACTGGGCACGGGACTGGCGCGCACTGGCACTAACACAGGTACACCACAAAAAGAATGTTGCACCAGAATTTGAAACTCAACTCCACATTGAGGACGACTGCGTCTGGAGCCCGCCGACATCCGAGGACGGAGGGTGGCCGCCGGCGCCGCCCCTACCGCCGCCGCGCTAGCTTTGCGTCTACCACCTAGGAGTACAGGGAAACAAACAACCTCTCTTTGAGGTAGGTAGGTAGGAAGGTGAAGAACAGTCTTTGAGCAAGGTCAAGGAAAAGAAATATCGTCTATCTCCGCCTAAGGAGAGTGGGACTCGACCACCTCACCACAGAAGAGGCGACGGCTCGCGCGCGGGAGATCAAGTTTGTCCAGGCCTCGCAAGCTGGCACATCGACTACCTAAGGGCTTAAAGGCATCACACTACAAGGAACGCGGCTGAGCTGACTCCCTGTAGGGGGCGCCTCGGTGAACCAGGGACTAGGATCGCGCAGACGACACAGGGCGTGCTGCGCCCCGCGCGCGATCCCTGGCACAAAGGAGGCTGGGCTGCTGAACTTAGGATGCCTGCGGAAGGCTGGCGAGAGCCGGCGACCCACACCCGCAACTCATATTTATCACAACAAGCCATTATGCCCCAACAGGCCCCACCACCCCACCCCTAGGCAATGTAGCGCACATGTCTAGTCCGGAGAGGACGGGGGGGGGGGGGGTAGGGGATAGCACTGTGCCGAGTATTTTGGATTAAAGCAAATTTTTTTTCTGGAGAGGGCGGAGGGGTAGAGGGGTGGCTGAGCCCTCTAGCTCTCCTTGATTTCCGATACTAGAGCCATACCCCCTCCCGCCGTTTTAGGCCGTAATTTAGGGCCTCCCCACCCGCTATGCCCCTAGATGGCGTTTCCGGCATCTAGGATGCGCATATCATCTGTAGATGGTAAGATGGGGGAGTCGCCGCCCCTGTGCCCTGAGCCTCTGGGTGCTCTGACGGGGAGGTCGTCGGCGGAGCGGACAGTCGGAGGACGAGGACGAGGATGACGAGGAAGGAGGATCGAGGGGTGCGGGTGGCGGGTGGACGCGCTGCGCGTGTAATGATATTTTTGAGAGGTCGTCGCGCCGTGAGACCCGAGACTTGCGCCACTTTGAGATACGGCTCTTGGCGCTGGCGCGACTCTTGCCGTTGGTTGACTGGCGCGAGAACGCTTCGCGTTTTGCAGCGATGCGAAACAACCCAGCACCCGCACGCGCGCTAGTCGGTGACCATGGCAGGGTCGGCCTCTGCGACGTAGCCAGCGTAGAAGTCGAGCTTGTCGCGCACCACCCCGAGGTTCTCCTCCATCGAGCGGCGGCAGGCGTGCCACGCGGCCGCCTCCTCGCTCCACGCGCCTAGACGTCAGCCACTCCCGAGATGAGAGGGGGCCCGCCTTCCGGGGCGCCTTGCGCCGCCGCCGAGACGGAGGTCGCCGTGCAGCGCCTCGTCGCGCTCGAGAGAGCGCCGCTGCGCCGCCGCCTCGCCGCGCAGAGCCTCGAGCAGCTGCTCGGCAGACTGCCGCACCGAATCCGGGGTACGCGGCGCAAGCTCGCCGGCCGCCGCGGCGGTGGTGAAGGCGTAGAAGTTGGCGACGACGGCGCAGTACCTGCGCGCCGCGCGCGCGCGCGTGTGTGTGTGCGGGGGGGGGGGAGCTGTGTGCAGCAGCGCGCGGTGCGTGCGTACGTGCGTGCGTGCGTGCGTGTGTGTTGCGTACAGAGGGGCCGTCGGCTGCCAGCTGAGGACGGGGATCCTCTAGATCTTCACCCCAGGGATGCAA
>NW_005199333.1:42659-43294 GCF_000372725.1 Emiliania huxleyi CCMP1516 | reverse complement strand
GCGTGCGCCTCGCAGATAGCCTACGGGGGCGGTGCCACGCTCACCCCACGAGGGATGGCGGTCGGAGGATCTCCTTCCCGGCAGATCGGCTCCGCGCACCGCGGTCGCCGCCGGCCCGCACGGGCACTTGCCGTCGCAAGGCGGGCAGCGCCAGCGGCGCGAGCCGTGCGCGAGCAGCGTGCGAAGCAGGCGTGGCTGCCACTGTCCGCTGGGCTCGCCCATCCTCGGGACCTACACCAGTCGTGCCAGCAGGCCGTCCAGCAGCCCCCCCCCCCCCGTCCAGCAGTCGGGGTACTCTCGGGTACTCTCGGGTACTCTCGGGTACTCTCGGACCGTCTCGTCGGGAGGAAAGACGGCGACGGGCGGCGCCGCCTCCGCCTGCGACACCATCGCGCCAAGCGCCTCGTCGCTCACGGCGGGCGCGAAGAGGTGCCGCACCTGTTCACAGCTCACGGCGTGAAGAGAGGCTCGTGGGCTCGGGAGGCGGCGGGCGCAGCGCGGCTGCCCACGCAGGAGGCGCGGAACTAGGACAGGTCTAGGAAAGGTCTGGGAAAGGTCTGGGAAAGGTCTAGGAAAGGTCTGGGAGAGGGCGGCTGCGCACGCAAGAGGCGCAGACGGCGTTGCGGCAGGAGGAG
>NW_005199333.1:40863-41870 GCF_000372725.1 Emiliania huxleyi CCMP1516 | reverse complement strand
CGGCACAATGGAGACAGCGGAAGCGGGGTGCGTGTCCTCTCGAGCGCCAGTCGGAATGCACGGGTCATCTAGGCCACCGTACCGCAAGCCGCAAGCCGGCGCCCACGCCGACTGGAGCCGCTGGCTGCGCACCACGCGCACCGCCGACCCGCGCTCGAGGGCCACCTGAAGGGCGAGCAGGGGCGCGGCGTGAGTGGAAGCCTGCTGCTCCAAGCTGGCAGCTCCCTGGTGCTGTGCGGAGCCAGCAGAGGTGCGCCGACGAGGGGTGTGGCGAAGGCAGTGAGAGGGGTGTGGCGCAGGCAGTGAGAGGGATGTGGCGAAGGCAGTGAGAGGGATGTGGCGAAGGCAGTGAGAGGGGTGTGGCGAAGGCAGTGAGAGGGGTGTGGCGCAGGCAGTGAGAGGGATGTGGCGAAGGCAGTGAGAGGGGTGTGGCGAAGGCAGTGAGAGGGGTGTGGCGCAGGCACTGAGAGGGGTGTGGCGCAGGCAGTGAGAGGGGTGTGGCGCAGGCAGTGAGAGGGGTGTGGCGCAGGCAGTGAGAGGGGTGTGGCGCAGGCAGTGAGAGGGGTGTGGCGCAGGGTGGGAGCCTGCAGCCAGCTGTCGTGGACGCGGCCCTCGCCCGCGGCCAAAGTGAAGCGCTGCCCGCGATCCTCGACGCCGCTGGCCGAGGCCGAGGAGGAGGAGGCGGAGGCGGCGGCGGCGGCGGAGGAGGCAGAGAGGAGGACAGAGGTGGCCCCCGCGCGTTCGTCGCCGGCGACGCAGTTCCGCAGCGCGCGGTGCACGCCGCTCTCGCTGAGCCGGCGGCGGCTGCTCCAGCTCGCTCCGACCTGAGGGGAGGCGCCGCCTCGTCAGCGCGACCGCCGCCTGGCGAATCTCGCCCAATCTCGGGTGCTCTCGGGCCATCTCGGAGCGAGCGTGTGGCCCGGCTGCGCTGCGCGCGGAGGCGGGAGTGGCGGGGACGACGGGAGGGGTGGGGACGATGGAGGGGGGTGGAGGGGGTGGGGACGGAG
>NW_005199333.1:32536-40607 GCF_000372725.1 Emiliania huxleyi CCMP1516 | reverse complement strand
GGACGACGGTGGTGGCCGAGGGAGGGCCGAGTGGCGGGCGGCGGGGCGGGACGTGCGGCGGGACAGACCTCTGCGCCGCGCACCGCCCCCGACCAGTCCCCGGCTCGCTGCGGCGCCCTCTCTCCGCCCCGGCGCCCGTCCTCCACCTCCGCCGCCGCAGCCGCGCGGCGGCGCTTGCGGTGCTGCGGCGCAGAAGCGAGGAAGTCGTCGTCGCTGTCGTCGCCACCGCCGCGCCCCAGCCCCGCCTCGTCGTCCTCGTCCTCGTCCTCCTCCTCCTCCTCCTCCTCGCTCAGCACCGCCGCGCGCTGCCTCCTCCGACTGCTCAACGCGCCGCTCCAAACGCCGCCGCCGCCGCCGCCACTGCTCTCGCCGTCGCCGCTGTCGCTCTCGACCGCGCCCTCGCTCGAGCCGCTCGCCTCGTCGGACGAGCTCGCGCGCCGTGCCGCAGCCTGCCGGGCCGCCGCATCCCGTCTCACCCGTTCCAGCTCCGCCCGGCGGCGCCGCCGCTGCTCGTGCTGCCGGCTGCTGCGAGACGCCTCTCCACGGACGGGCGGCGGCTCGGCGGCGGCGGGTGCGGCAGCGGCGCGGAGCCAGGCGTGTGGCGCTTCTGCTCGCCGCCGCGCTGCGTGCAGGCGTGAGGAGGGGATGAGGGTGAGCCGGTGGAAGCGCGGCGAGGGCGCGAGCGGTGCGAGTGGTGCGCACCCCACTCGTCGCCGTCGAGCAGCTCGGCGTCGTCGGAGAGGCACAGCGCGAGCGCGAGGACGTCAAACAGTGGCTCGAAGTCGTGCGTGGCAGAGACGCCCGGCAAGAGCCTCATCCCGCCATCTAAAAAAAAACCGTGGCCCTGGATGTGCGGTTAATGACTGCACTCCAAGTGCTCCAAGTGCTTGAGCCAGGAAACATACTCGTTCTGTTGCCATCCCAAACTGTCACTCCCCTTTCTCCCGGCCGGGGCGGGGCGCGCGCGGGGGCGGCGGGTGTGCGGCGAGTGTGCGGGATGTCTGTGGGCCCGAGAGCGATATGCCATGTCCGCCTTGCGTTTGTTTCATAACATCGAAGGGCCATGTGCCCCTCGCTTTGTTTCCTAACATCGAAGGCAAACTCCGCTCAGCCAAAGGCGTAATGGACCAAAAAGCCGCTGAGGCCGCATTTCGAAAAAGAATTTTCGCGCGTAACGTGGACCGCAACCTTATTGGGGTCGCCTCCAAAACTTGCGATGTTGGCCTGGACCCAGCGCAGGGCATTGAGGACGTCGTGTAGCATCCAGTTCCCACTGTACGAGTTTCCGTCAATCCCATTGCGGAGCGCGGGATGCGACAGGCCACCTAGGACGCCGACTCGGTGGGTGACCCTGACGGTGACAACCGGCTTCTCGCCAGGTCCGGCGTACGTGTCGTCCTTGAGGAGAGATGGGTCCAAGGATCCTCCGAGCACGACCTGGACCGGGTATGACCCAGGCGCGGCGACGGTGGGCGACCCGGTCAGGTCGAGGGGGTTTGATGGCGCGATGATGTCGACGGCGAGGCAGTCTTCACTGCCTACTACTCCGGAGTCGCCGACGTGAAGGCACTGCTTGCTCTCGATTGTCGTCATAGGGAGAGCCCAGGTAGCCGGTGGCTGCGGCTCTTTGAAGCGGTTCGCTGCACCGGTGGTCGCGGCGACAGGAATGCCAAAGAACCGGTTGACGCCATCGTACCGCGAGTATTTACCAACGACCGAGCCGTACTGGGTTGCGGCGGTGACATCGACGCCGCCCGCGGTGACTGCGGTGACCTCGGCGGCGAAGGCGAGCAAGACGGTCGCCAGAATCGGCGCGGCCATCATCACTAGCGAGCACCCGCGAAGGCGAACAGCGGGGGCGAGAGGCTACGAGGCTACAACGGGTACGGTCGTAAAGCGGCGGGCGCGGCGCTTCCGGTAGGAACGAAATCGCGATGCGGAATTGAATGAAAGAAAGAAAATTGCCTCACAATTTCCCGGCGAATGCCTGGTAGCGCATCACACCCCTCTCCTTAAAATCCCTGTGTGGTGGCGGCGTGCCGTCCTCCCATCCCTCCCTTGGGTTGTCTGTTTTCTTTCTTTCTTTCTGCCTGCTGGTAATTTTTTTGAGCTAGCCTTCGATGTTATGAAACAACTCTCTCTCACAACAAACCCCCCCCCCCCAGCAGACAGACAGGCTCGACACAGGTGCGGACTGGCGCGTGCTAGCACTATCACAGGCAAACCGTCGGTGAAGCATGTCCGCACTTGGAGCACTTGGAGTGCAGTTAGTTGCCGCACGCCCAGGACCGGGGAGCATTTCTTTCTTTTTTATGGCCCACTCCTGACTCCTTTCTCATTGCCGCGAGCCCGTATCGCGCGATAATGCGAGGAAAAGAAGAAAACATTCCGTCAGGCCCTAACGTGACAGCCTGACAGGCCCGACAGCCCGACAGCACACAGTGGCCTGACAGCAGCGCTGACAGCCGTCAGCCCGACAGCCCGACCAGCCCGACAGCAGCACAGACCGTACACAGACCGTACAGCCTCGTCCTTGTGCCCCATGAGGAGAGTTTAACAAAACTATTGCATGCACATGTGCATGCACATGTGCATGTGCATGTGCATGTTGTGAGTGTGCCCATGTCCATGTCCATGTAGCCATGGGATGGTCATGGGTCTCTCTGACTTTCAACCCTCCCGCCTCACCTCTGCGGACCCCTAGCACCGGCGGCTGTGCTACTACAAATGAAGCTACCAGCTAGCCTTCTGGGGCCCCCTACAGTCATATGCCTACGACGTCTGGGTGGGGGTGGCCGCCGCCGCCTGTGCCGCCGCCATGGCCTGCGCCTGCGCCGCCATCTGGGTTCCCCAGGAGACCTACTGTGTGGATCTACTCTCACTGGCTGGGGTCTCCTCTTGATAGTGTCATAAGTGTGGCTGGTGAGTGTCAGAGCCTGACAGCACCCCAACAGCACCACCTGACAGCACCTGACAGCACCGGCCTACGTCTGACAGCAGCAGCAGCCTGACAGCTCTGACAGCTCCGACAGTGTCTGACAGCAACACCCGACAGCTCAGACAGCACCCGACAGCACCAGAGCACCTCGCCTGTCAGACAAGCACCCGACAGCACCCGACAGCACTGACAGCACCTGACAGGAGCTGGTCTGACAGAGGCACCTGACAGTGCCTGACAGTGCCCGACAGCCCGACAGATCACCTGACAGCACCTGACAGCCTGACAGCCAGGGCTCAGAGCTTTCTTGTAAAATTCTTTCTTTGTTTCTTTTTTTGTTTCTTTCTTTTTCCCGGAGCTCTCATCTCATCTCTCTCTCTCTCTCTCTCTCTCTCTCTCTCTCTCTCTCTCTCTCTCTCTCTCTCTCTCTCTCTCTCTCTCTCTCTCTCTCTCTCTCTCTCTCTCTCTCTCTCTCTCTCTCTCTCCCCCCCCCCCCTCTCTCGCGGCTCGTCGAGAATTCTCAAAACAGAGCAGACGCCGTCCCAGCATGCAGTCTTCTTTGCCACCGCCACCGCCTCCGCCATGGCTCCTCAACCAGCTTCCGGAAATCGACGAAGCCTTCGCCCAGCGTGGGGGCAGCACGCCGTCGCCAGCCGTCGTGCTTGTCGCTGCGTTGAGCAAACGCACCAACTTCTCTGTCCTCGCCGGCGACCTGCGTAAGCACTTCGACGGTTGGGACTGCGTCGCCGTCGCGTGGCACTCGCGCGTGCTGTCGAACGTTGATGTCGCGGACGCACCTGGTGATGACGGCGCCGCTTTCCTGCGCTCGCGGTGCGTGATTGTGCTGCGCGAGGGCATGAAGTGGGGCAGCCTGGTCAACCTGACACGCGGAGCTATCGCGCGGCGCGGATACGAGCACGTTGCGCTCCTCCTCGACGACGTCAAGCTCGGCGACTCCTTCAACGCGACCGAGCTGATCCACCTGAGCAGGACACACCGCCTCGGCGTGCTCTCGCCGCGCGTCGGTCACGCGACGTACGACCTGATGCAGGGCAAGTACGCCCCCCGCGGCTGGCCGCACTCGGCCGAGCGGGTCGTGAGGCTCACGGCGCTGGAGCAGTACGCCACGCTCTACTCGCGCGCCGCGTGGGGGTGCATGACAAGCCTGATGGACGACGCGGTGAGCCGAGATGGAGCCGACGAGATGGAGCCGAGATGTGGAGCCGACGCGAGATAGAGCCGAGGTGGAGCCGAACAGAGCCGAGCAGCGACACTCGAGGTGTGGACTTGGCGCCACAGGAGTGAGACGCCAACCAGAGACCCGACTCCCGAGGGATCGCCGCCGGGGGACGGGCGAGTTACAGTGGCCACGGCTCAGGTGTCTCTCGCCTCAGGTGCAGAGCACGACGCATTACTAATTGATTACTGGCTTACCACAGGTGCTGCACGAAGCGCGCCACGCCATCGGGTGGGGCTACGACCGCTGCTACGAGCCGCACTGCGCGCTGGCCGCCGGCGGGCAGGCGCTCGTTCCATCGCAGCTCGCGTCGCACTGCGGATCTCGCGGCGCATTGTACACGCACTACCGCCTTGGCGGGCTGGGCGCGCGGCAGGTCAGGGCGATGCAGGGCTGGGTGAGGCAGCGGCACAACCGTTCGTGCGCCCCGTACGCCCTCTCCCCCAACCAGGACTTGGTGAGGCTGCGCAGCGTGTGGCCCCGTACACCCTCTCCCCCAACCGATACGGGCGCCACATGCGCTGCGTGAGCAGATAGATGCCAAAATGAGCTGACGTATAAGTTTGGGCCCACGCTTTTTAACATACAACTTACTAGTGTGGGACCTGCGGCGGTACCCGTCTCTGTTGTTCGGGCAGTGAGAGACGCAGGATCTGCACGCCAAAGTGAGTTCGTGGCACTCATGACTCATCAGTCAGTCACGTCAGTCAAAGCAGTTCGTGGCACTCATCAGTCAGTCACGTCAGTCAAAGCAGTTCGTGGCACTCATCAGTCAGTCACGTCAGTCAAAGCAGTTCGTGGCACTCATCAGTCAGTCACGTCAGTCAAAGCAGTCGTGGCACGTGGAGCAGTCGCTGCATGCAACGGCGCCGCCACACGCTCCGGACGACCCCGACAACCGACACACCACGCACAATGGGAGGCTATCGCGCACGATCGGGCATCGCGCCGCAAACAACTCGCCGCACAGATGGGGGGGGAGGCAGAATCCCACACACACCGGAGCAGCACAGACACCTTACAGCTTACACGTCAGCGCTCGCTCGATGTGGCCGGCGCTCTCCCCTCGGTCCTATCTCGCCATTTCAACGGCGGCGTGCGGCCACGCGCCGCGCCGAGCCGGTCTCGGCGGGAGACCTCGGAGCCGCACGCGATGCGGGCATGCGCGATGGCTCCGTTGGCTCCGTGCCTAAGGCAGATCGATTAGGGTGTGAGCTGCGGCAGCCACCGTTTCTGTACGCTCGATCACGTGCAGGCCGTCGGAGGCCGCGCTGGATGGCCCAGGGCCGGCGGCGGTGAAGGCGTCCGTCGATGAAGGGATGTCGTAGAGGGAGCCATCGTCCTCCGCGGCTGGTGCACCGGTCCAGTTGTCGGAGTTCGAGATCGCAGTCGACTTGGAGAGTGTGTTCGGCCCGTTGACGAACTCACGGAATGTGAGCGACTTGGTGCACGCTGGGTCGAGCATCATGACTCGCACCTCATCCTGGGCGAGGAACTCGCCCAGGGACCAGCTGTTGGCGTCGCCGTTTTGATCGAGCTGCATCCACTGCATGGTTTCGTAGTCAAGCGTAAACGCCCAGGAGTTGGTGCCTGGGTGACTTGCTGATGAGAGCGCCTTCCAGGCGGGTAGTCGTGCCCCTCACCTACGGTCATACGGCGGCGTCAGAGGGGGGGAAGGGGCGCGAAGCGTGAACATGGAGGCAAGCAGGTTGGTTTCTGCACCTGGCCAAAGCCGGCGACCTCGAAGTTGTCGTAGCTTGTGCGGATATCGCTGAGCGTGAGAGGGACCGGATCGGCAGCAGCATGGGCGGCCGCGTCAGCGGCCGGAGAGGCCGGAGAGCCATCCGACGGAGGCCGGTCGTGCATCGGCGCGTCAGCCGCAGGGGCCGGGGGGGCGGCGGCATCCATCGCTGCGGGTCGCTGCGGGCCGACGATTGTGGACTGATCGATCGTGGCGGGCGGATTTCGGCTGGGACGTTCTACGGTTAAACCAAGAGCGTCGGCGCGGACACGAGAGACTTATAAGGGTAGAAGGAACTATGAGGGCCCACAGCGATCAGCGTCCTATACGTATACCTAATCTACAATATGAGGATTACGGATTCAGACTTCGCTTTAGTGAGGCCAAAGTGAGTTTTTATGGATGGGTGAGAACGAATGCGCGACACGAGGAGGCACGCGGACCGACTCGTCGGCGACTCTGCTGCACGCAGTTTCAGAATTTTTCTCAGCGTGAGCGAGACGTGGAAGAGTGCCACCGTCGGTACGGCCAAAGATCGACTCGCATGTCGATTTCGACTTGACGGCAGCATGGAGGCATCACGTCTCCATGCTGCCGTCAAGTCAGAGCCAGTCTGCGGCGACCACAGCGCTCACCGCAGGGATATGCGAGCTTTTTCAGAGTCAAGCGATTGCGCGAAATCCCACACTGTGGGCCCCCTAATATAACATAAAACGGTCAACGCCCTCTTTTTTGGTAAAGGCAAACCAGGGGAAGGACCCTCACCGGCGCCTCAGTTGCGCCCTGGGGGTTGTGCGGGCTTGCGGCGCCAGCCCCTCCTGCTCGGCTCCATCCAGCGTGTAGACAAGTGTTGTCATCAACAGACAGAGTAGAAAGAAGAATCTGACCTCGGGGGTCGGGGCCGATGCCGTGGTAGCGTGGTTTTACCTCACACCCATGGTCGCACAGTGTGTGTATCGCGCGCCTTGCGGGGGGGGGGGGGGGGGGGGAGAGGATCCTCAACCCGGGCGGCAGGGGGTCGTGTCGCCTCCCCCCCCCCCCGGGGGGTCGGGCCGGCTCTCCTAAAGAAAGAAAGAAAGAAAACCGACAACCCAAGGGAGGGATGGGAGGACGGCACGCCGCCACCACACAGGGATTTTAAAGGCCGGCTCTCCTTGGTCGACGAATCGCCGACGTGTTTTTTACTTTGGCGATGGCCGACCCTGACAACTTCCGCGTCCACTCCATCGACCACATCAAGAAGCTTCCCGACGCGGACAAGGCGCGTGCCATCCTCGAGGAGTGTGCGCGCCACATCAGGCCGCTGCTACAGGCCCGCCGCTTCCCGCAGCCGCGCTGCTCCGTCCGCAGTGCGTTTGCCAGCGCTCGCGACCGCGCCGCGACCGCCTCGCAGGCACGTCGCTGGCGCGTGCTCAAGCTGTACGAGATCTGCTGTTGCACCGCGGGCGGGAAGAACCTCGGCGTGGGCGGCTTCTGCTGCCCCGCCGGCGACGGCGTCACCTCGCTGCGGATTGCGATCCGGCTCCGCACGCCCGGACACGGGCCGCAGGCGGATGAGTGGGGCGCGCACAGCCTGCGCGACCTCGATCACGCGATGAAGGTGCTCATCCACGAGGTGTCGCACATCGTGCACGGCAACCACTCGGCCGCGTTTTACACGCTGATGGCCGAGCTGACGAGGCAGTACGAGACGTACCTCCAGAAGGGGCAGGTCCTGGACGAGGCGGGCATGCCGCTCACCGGAGGGCGAAAGGCGGACGCCTCTCGCCACAACCCGTCCCTGCGCGAGGCGCGACTCGCCGCCCTCGGGGCGGCCGAGGCGCGCGCGCGGACTGGCGCGATTCTGGGCGGAGGGGGCAGGCTCGGCGGAGGAGGAGTCGGAGTCGGAGGCGGAGGCGGCGGCGGCGGCGGCGGCGGCGGCGGAGGCGGCGGAGGAGGAGGAGGTGGCGGAGGAGGAGGCGGAGGAGGAGGCGGCGGGGCCGTCGGCGGCGGCGGGTCGTCGTCTTCATGGCGGGACGCGGCGCCGGGCTTGATGGCTGCGCGGGCGGCGGAGGAGCGCGCGCGCGCGTGGGACGTGGCGAACGGGCTCGAGGAGCTGGAGCTGGCGGCGGCGAGGGAGGCGCAGGCGGCGGGCGGCGAGGCGGGCGGCGCCGCG
>NW_005199333.1:12721-32185 GCF_000372725.1 Emiliania huxleyi CCMP1516 | reverse complement strand
GTTGCTCTCGAGCCGAGTGGCGAGGTGGTCACTCGCCTGTGACGTGCCGCTGCACCGTGTCGACACGCACGCATCTGAAAGCACCACCTGTCGCTCTCAGCCTTCGGTACTCCAGCTTTGATGGCTGCTCCAGGACGTTTGTGAGTATGGTCCGCAGTGACTGAGCGCACGCGACTGCTTCGCTGGCTCTGGTTCGGCTCTCGGCGCTCTCTCCCGCACCGACGCCACTCCACAGAGCAGATGTGTGAGGGAGGTCGCCCATGTGTGAGTGGTGACGTCTCGGCCTGCGTGTCTTGCTCGGCGCGTGGCTGCAGGGTTGACTTTTGGCGGGTGTGCGGGATGTCTGTCGGCCCGAGAGCGATGTGCCATGTGCTTGGGGTGTCTCCTACCATCAAAGGCTAGCTCAAAAATCTTCGGGTAAGAGCAACATACGTTGTAAAAAGAGAAAAAATCCAAGAGATGGGTGGGAGGGCGGGAGAATCCAAAAAAGCCGTTCAAAAAGCCACAAAAAGCCATCGGGCACCTTCCCCACGCGCCTACGGGCACCCCAACACTCCCACACGCCGAGCCACGCGCTGCCGGCGCCCTGCATGACCCTCTCCACGCACACCGCGTGAAAAAACTGCACGTACGTCCCCGCGCGCACGCAAACACGCGCAGCGCCATTTCAGAGCTGTGCCATGTGCGTCTGCTCTGTGCTGGCACCCCATGGCTGTCCCGAGCCGCCCGCACCAGCCACGCGCCTCTCGCACCACCAGAGCCAGGCGCACGACCACTCACGCGGCGACGCGCGCGCCGCAGTGCACCTCTCACTGCAATCTGCGCCCATTGCACAAGCGCCTGCACCTTCTTCAGGCACCATACCGCACCGGAGCGCGACGCGACCGGCAAGACGCTTCACCGCGAGGCGCGCGCGCCGCGCGCGCAGGCCACCGAGCACGCTCTCCGTTACCCGAGCAGGGCTGCTGTGCAGTCTGCATGCAGACTGCACAGCAGCCCTGCCTGTTCTGAACCATTCAGCCCGCGTGCTCCGCTGCGCCCCTGCCGCCTCGCGCCTGCACGACGCAGATCCTGCACTGCACGAGGCGCGCGCGTGGCACGCTGCGCGCGCGCTCCGCCATCCGTTCAGTTTGCTGTCCAGTCTGCCTGCACGCAGCACAGAGCACATGCAAGGAACCCAAGGTACATGTGCACGCCGCGCAGTCCCCGCACCGGCGATGCAGCCCGCACCCCGCGACAGTCGCCTGCCTCACGTCGAGCCCGCGCATGCCGCACGCAGTACTGTGCGCAGTGTATTATGTTCTTGCTATTTCTTTGACACAAAATCAAAAAGAAAACAAAAAACGAAAACAAAGATTTTGTAATACGATACAAACGGCCTCTTTTATGCCAAGATCTTTATAGAAGAAAACTGACAGGAAAGAAAAAACACCGCGGGGACCCACTTCCCCCCCCCCCCCCGAAATTCAGAAAATAAAAGAAAAACAGCCTAACCCCAGTAGGTATAACGCCGAGTGCCAGACCACCAGGGGGCAAGTGTGTGTAGCACCTTCGACCCCGAAATGAAGGTCGCCACGCAAAACCGGGCGCTAGGAGAGGTGAACTGAAGGCTGAGACAACGGAGGCCGAGCCTGAGTGGGCGCCCGCGCGCCCCCACACAGGCAAGCCTCTGTCCTTCGGCCCACTCCGGCGATCGTCCGTGGGCGACCGCGGACAACATGAGGCCTAATCAATTCCCTCACCACCCGACCCCCCTCTAGGGACAGCAGCGCGCTTCTCATCCCGGAGAGGGAAGGAGGGGGGGGGGGGGCGGGGGGGAAATCAAAAAGCCCGAGCAGGGAGTACCCCCGACGGACGCGAGTCGGGGGGAAAGCGAGACGAGAGATTCAAGGCGAACTTCATCGCCCGTCCAGGAGCCCCGCATTAGGTAGCGACCCCAGGTTCAGAGCTAGGCTTCCCGACAGGGCAGGGAACCCCCAGCGCGCAGGCGGGGCCCACGGTAGCCTCGTGCAGTACGCGATACCGAGAGCTGGGGGAGAGGCGCGCCACGCCAAGGGGGACGAGTGACGGGAGGGGGAGAGTAGTGTCTTTCGCAGGGTAAAACGCAATTTTTTTTCTAAGTGGACGGCGCGCACACCAGAGATCACAGTCCACACACGCCTCATCCCTTGCAGCTAGCCTCACCCGACGCACTCCTCGACGCACTCCTCACACGGGCGCGCTGCCGCCCTCCCGCGGCGCCGCCTTTCTGGCAGCTCTGCCCTCCTCGCTCGGCCCGATCGCGTCGGCGAGGAAGTCTGCGTACAGCTGCTCCTCGCCCTCGGCGTCGGCGTCTGCGAGGAGGAGGTCGGTGAGCTCGCCCACACCGCAGGCGCCGAGGGCGAGGCAGCGCTCGTCGAAGTGGCGCTGCATGAGCGGCACGTGCAGCCGGTTGATCCCCATCCACACGCCGAGCTCGGAGGAGAACGGGTCCTCGAGCTCTCTCGCAACCTCGTTGAGGCTGAAGAGGAAGCCGACGCCGAAGAAGGAGATGACGGCGCCGAGGGCGACGGAGGCGACCTTGTCAGCGACGATCACCGGCAGCAGCGCGAGGTTGACGTAGCAGGTCGCCTACGGGGTACATGCCGCGGACATGTCGTGGAACTGCCCCCGCCGGCGCGGGGTGGGGGGAGGGGGATTGCGGCAGCTCGCCGCGTTGAGCTGCGCGACGAGGATGGGGAAGGGCGTGTCGGCAACCTTGAGCGCCGAGAGGTACCAAAAGGTGCCATCCGAGAGGACCTGGTAGATGCGCGACACCACGGGCGGCTCCGCCTCGGAGAGGCCGCCTACAAGGACTTGCCGAAGGCACGTCCCTGTGGACGCTTCTCGGAAAGGCCGCCTCCGCCTCGGAGAGGCCGCCGCTCTTTCGCCGGCGGACGAGCAGCCTCGTCAGCCAGCCAATCACCACGTGCACCCGCTCCGCCGAGGCGGCGAGCCGCGCGCGCTCGGCGGCGGTCACGCCTCCGAGCACGGCGATCGGATTGCGGGCGGAGAAGGCGGCGGCGGCTCTCTCGCGGCGAAGCGCGTCGCGGCCGCCGCAAAACAGGGCGCGGACGCCGCGGCGCTGCGGGCTGAGCGGCGCGGCATACGGGGAAAGAGTGCCGAGGGTGAGGTCGCCGCGCAGCGTGTGCAGCGCGACGGCGTGCAGTAGCGAGCAGAGGTGCGTCACGCAGCGCGCGAACGGCGCGCACTCGCGCTCCTGGCAGCCGGTCGCGTCGGGTAGCTCGTCAAAGGCGAGCGCCATCGAGAGGACATCGCACCACTTTGCGGCCATGTTCTGCGCAGCGGAGCGAGACTCCCAGTAGCGACCGAGCGACTGATTGAGCCGAAAGACGAGGCCGAAGCCCGAGGCGAGCAGGATGGCGTGGTATGAATAGGTGTGGACGAAGAGGAACTCCGCTGTGTCGGCAGTCCACTCCGGGTGCCCGTTTCCGCAAAACGAAGGCCACGAGTTGCAGGCGACCTGCGGGCAAATGCGCAGTGTTGTTGGCTGCGACAGTCATGGTCTGGCGCGGCGGAGGCACACGTCGGGCGACTCGCCTGGGTGTGCAGCGTCACTGTGTACCCTGCGGCAATCGCCGCCCACGGGAGTGCGCGCAGGAGGGCCGAGCTGCCCATGTGGCGCAGCAGGAGGATGATTGGGCCGCACGTGCCCTTGGAGTACCTGTGTGCCGGGCCGACATGCGGCGGGAGCGAAACGTGCGCGTCCATCGCGCTCGGCCTGCAGCGGCTGTGTCAGCCTTCTGTGCCGTGCGGAATTGTGAACAGAATTGTGAACAATTGTGAACAGGTTGCGCCGCGGCCGGGGGCCCTCCGGAGGCCGAGGATGGCCTTGTTCTGTGTGCCGTGCGGAAGTGTGAACAGGTTCTGTGCGATTTCTCGAGGTTCTAGAGGTGGATATCCTTTGGCCGCGTTGGGTAGCGAGGATTGGTGTAACGCGAGCCACGGAGGCGTGTTTTCTGACGGCCGACCGTCAGTCAGTGCACGGAGTTGCCCCTTCTCCGACTGCCCCGGCTAGTTCCCGAGGTCGTCGGGTGTGACCCCTGCGCCCCCCGAGATCTAGCGCAGGTGGGTTGGAGGGGGGCTCGCTGCAGGGAAGGGCTGTGTAAGAAGCCGATCCCCGTAGTCCGCCCCGCTCCTCCCCATCGGGCCGCATGAGCGGCCACGCCTCGCAGATTCGTTTTCGCGCCTGGGTCAGGCGCGCGGGGCATCCCCCGATTTCGGGCCCGGGGTTGTGCGTTTATGTGAACAGGTTGGAGCAGCAGCTCCTGAGGCTGAGCACGGCGCCGCAGGCGCCTGTTGATAGGTCCAGGTGATAGCCCTGGATGGGCAATGCATACGCCTCACTGGGCCTTAGATCGCCCGACCGCGTCCCGGTGCTCTGTGGTCGGATTTGTGACGCCGCCGCACCGCGCCGCGTGCCACGTATCCTGGGACACATGATACGTGCGCACGTCGACGTCCACAACGAGCGAGGCGACCAGATAGACTTGGCCCGCCTCGATGCCAACGACGGGCACGTGATCCAGCGCCAGTCCACCTTCTCCCCCTTCCAGTCCACCTTCCTCCGATCCTCCCCCCTCGAGCCGCCAGCCCTTCGAGGCCTCGTGCGTGCCCTCGGGCCACTCGGGGAGCAGCGAGTACCGCCCGCCCGCCTTGCCTGGAGGGCCCGTCCGAAGGCAAACTGGAATGCGCAGTTGCACGCGTGGCAGGCCGTGGGGCCTCACGAGGAACTCCGTCCCTCCCGCCCGTGAATAGAGCGCTTACGGCCAGGACACTCACAAAAAAAACTCGCCACCGAGGAGGAGGACTTGGAGTACCACTGCAGGAATCCCTGGGGTGTGGACGGGTTTTTTCGCGGTATCCGTGGCGGGATATGGCGGGATATGGCGGGATATGGCGGGATATGGCGGGATATGGCGGGATACCGGGAGATACCGGGAGATACCGGGAGATACCAGGAGATACGAGATACGGGCAGATGATACGGGCAGATACGGGGAGATACGGGAAATTGTGAGGAGATACGGGGAGATACGGTCAGATATTGGAGAGATACATCAAGATACCGCAAAAAACGGCTGGAACCAAGCGCGCGAAACGTTCGCGCGCCCGCTCTCTGCTCGCTCTCACCGCCACCAGCGAGCGCCGGACCGCAGCCCGGCCCACGCGGCCGGGCACCACCGTGATGGCGGCCTCGCGGCCGACCATCGCTCCCGACGAGGATATCGCGGCCCTCCTCGAGCGGGCGCAAGTTTCTGCGCCCATCTCAGATAAGGTGGTGCCGCAGCTGCTGGCCCAGGATGTTGGCAGCGTCGCGGCGCCGCTCGAGGCGGGCAGCAGCGCGGTGGCCGGCGGCGATGGTACTGCGGGCGAGCGCGCGGGCGGCGGCGTCGGTACAGGCGCTGCCGAGGGTGCCGTGCATGCCGCATTGCATGCGATTGCCGCAGCCGGGCTTAGCGGCCCCCGCGGCGGAGATGGGACGCGCTCCGCTAGCGAGGAGCACGGCGGCGGGGCGGCGGCCGGCGGCGAGGGCCGCGGCGGCGCGCGCCCCCAAGAGGCGGACAGCGGCGCCTGTGATGCGCAGGCCGCAGAGGGTGGAATCGGAGGTGGGACCGAGGTGTCCAGTTTGGACCCCTTGGTGCCCGCGCTGCCGACGAGCGGCGATGGGACGATCGACGCTGCGAGGGAGGATGAGGAGGAGTGGGCTGCGGCGGCGGCGGCCTACCGGCAGGTGTGCCCGGTGCGGCGAGAGGTGGCCGTGTTCGAGGAGTACAGGCGCCAGGCAGCTGCTGAGGGCCGTGCAGCAGCAGAGGCAGCGGCGGAGGCGGAGATGGAGGAGGAGGAGCCCGAAACGGGCAGCGGGGAGGCTGCGGCATTGGCCGCGCCCCTGCGCGGCCTGGCGTCTGCGCCAGGCTGCGCTGGCACAACGGACAGGGTCACTTCTTTTTCCGACACTCTCCGCCCCGCCTGCAGCGCGACAACGGCTTCATCATCTTCATCAGCGGCCTTCATCCATGCCTACCGGCCTCCTGACCCTTTGAGTGTCGGGCCTTGCGGCGTGATATGCGCCCACGGATACGCCACAATCTGGCCCGCCGGATACGACGAACCCTGCCTCCTCGATGGGGCAGCGATTCGGCTGCTGGCGTCGGCGATGGCGACAGTGCGGGCGTATGAGGACATCGAGGCGCGTCGCGGCCGGGATGGTGGCGATGTCCGGGACGTGCGCTGCTGCCGGGACGTGCGCTCCTGGGCGGAAGTCTGCGCGGCGGCTCGCGAGAGGGAGTTCAAGATCTTGGCTCGCGATTCGGTTCGCGCGGCGGCGGCTCGCGCGGCGGCTCGCGCGGCGGCGGCTCGCGCGGCGGCGGAGGCGGCGGCAGAGGTGGCTGAGGCGGCGAAGGAGGAGGAGCCCGAAACGGGCAGCGGGGAGGCTGCGGCATTGGCCGCGCCCCTGCGCGGCCTGGCGTCTGCGCCAGGCTGCGCTGGCACAACGGACAGGGTCACTTCTTTTTTCGACACTCTCCGCCCCGCTTGCAACGCGACAACGGCTTCATCACCTTCATCATCCTCGACATCCATCGCCGGTGCGGCGGCCGGCGAGGCCACGGCGGCGGCGCCGGCGTTGACCAAGAGCGCTAGGAAGCGGCTCAAGGAGAAGGCGAGGAAGGGGCGGCGCGCTGCAGAGGCGGCGGGCGAGCCGGAGGTGGCGCCATCGCCGGCGCCGCCGCCGGTGTTCAAGACGCTCAGGGAGAAGAAGGCGGCTCAGGCGTCAGCGGAGGGCTGGGCGGCGGAGGTGGCGAGGGCCGAGGAGCTCTACGAGGAGCTGCGCGAGCGCGCGCCCCAGCACTGCCGCCGTGGCGGCAAGTGGGCGCGCGAGAAGTTTTCCCGCGCGCGCGAGGGGCAGGCGTTCCCAAGGGGACGGTCCTGTGCCTCGGCAGGGTGCTCGACGCGCACGATGAGCAGGATGACGCGGAGGGTGGGCACCGGGACTGGGAGGAGGACCCGCTCGGGTTCGACACCAACCCGATGCTGCTCCGCGCCATGTGCATGGCGTTCGAGTGAACGCCGTGCAGGCAGCCTGTGCCTTTTGGTGTACCCCGTTTGTACCGCGTCCTGTGCCCCCGAGTTCATTTAATATAAATACCGCAAAAAAACCGTCCGCACTAGGCTCTACGAGTACGGGTACTGCAGGACCACGCCCCCCCTGCAAGCCGCGTGCGGTTGTCAGAACTGGTTGGCCTCTGCACTGCCGGCGAAGTTGCACGCTGCGCCGCCGCCCGCGCGCCGCTGACGCGCCGATGGCCTCCCACCGCATCGGCGCGCGCGTCGCGGGCCTCTCGCCAGCGCAGCTGTGCGCCATCATCGAGGCGCAGGCGGGCGCGAGCGCCGCCGCGCTGCGCGTGGCGGAGGAGCACGCCGCTCGGCTCGTGGAGCAGCCCGAGTGGGTGCTCTCCGAGGTCCTCCTCTCGCCGGACCTCGCCCCGCACATCCTCGCCCAGCTGCCGACCAAGGAGCACGCCGCCAAGGGGACGTGCCGCGCGTGGCGCCGCGGCTGGAAGGAGACGCTGAAGAAGCGCGAGAGGCCGCGCCTGCTCGTGATCGGCGGCGAAGACAACAGTGGATGCCTCTTCAGCTCGATGGAGCGGTACGACCCGTCAACGAATGCGTGGGAGGAGGAGGCCATGGTGCCAATGCCGACGGCACGCAAGGGTGCTGGCACAACGGTGCTCGATGGCAAGCTGTACGCGGCGGGCGGCCTGAATGAGGCTGACCGCGCACCTTCCAACCAGGTGGAGCGGTACGACTTGACTTCGAAAGCATGGGAGTCTGTGGCGCCGATGGCGGAGGAGCGGTACGATCACGCTGTGGAGGTGCTCGACGGCAAGCTGTATGCCGTGGGCGGGTACGACGGCGGCGCCCTCAGCTCAGTCGAGCGGTACGACCCGGCCTTGGATACGTGGGAGCAGGTGGCGCGGATGGCGTCGGCGAGGAGCGGTGTCGGCTTGGCGGTGCTCGACGGCAAGCTGTACGCTGTGGGTGGGTGCTACGACGGCGGCGCCCTCAGCTCAGTCGAGCGGTACGACCCGGCCTTGGATACGTGGGAGCAGGTGGCGCCGATGGCGTCGGCGAGGAGCGCTTTCGGCTTGGCGGTGCTCGACGGCAAGCTGTATGCCGTGGGTGGGTGCTACGGCGGCTACCTCAGCTCGGTGGAGCGGTATGATCCGACAACGAACGCGTGGGAGGCGGTGGCGTCGATGGCGGCGTCGCGGGCTGCTGTCGGCGTGGCGGTGCTCGACGGCAAGCTGTTCGCTGTGGGCGGCGAGAGGGAGGAGGAGGACGAGGAAGAGGAGGACGGCCCAGTCAACAGGGTAGAACGATTCGACCCGTCTACGAACGCGTGGGAGGAGGTGGCGCCGACGGTGACGGCACGGAGTGCGCCCTGGGTCGCCTTGCTGTAGAGGCAAGGCGAGATGATGATGTACCGGCCGGTGGCGCAAGCCTGGGTCTGCAGGGCTCGCCTGCGACTCGCACCAGCGAGCACCTCGTGCACTCCACACGACTAGTGGTGGATAGCGCAAGCTGGGCCACCAGTGAGGAGCAGACTCTCAGCCCCTCGGCTTCTAGTTAGGCGATAGGCGAGCCCCAGCCGGTGTAATCTATCGCGAGAATGCCCTCGAGAATGAAAATCTCGGCAACCATGCACCATACACTTTTTTCCATGCAATCATATGGTGCGAAATCTTGTGCAGAGGCCACACCCACAGCCGCTCAGGGCACCCTATGACGTATGAGGTGGCTATAGAAGTCTTTATTAGGCTAAGAGTCTTTATATAGGGTCTCTGACTACTCTGACCCATCGCCATCCAAATACTTCTACCTGTGTCGAGCCTGTGTGCTGTGAGAGAGAGTTGTGTTGTTTAAATTCTACTTCTAGGCACAGGGTAAATCAGTTGAGGCATTCACCACATGCTAGGGGGGGGGTCCCGCCCCCCCCAGCACGCTGGGGGGGGGGGGGTCGTGGCCGAGGACCCCCCCAGAGACTCGTGGTCAGGCCCTCCGGGCCCTTGATTTTGCGCCTCATTTCGCAGCATTTTCGAGAGGAAAATCATCCTTTGGAGCTACATGAGCCTTGAGACTGGTCAGATTCCCCAAGATATTGGACTTTCAGCCACGATTTCACAACTTTGGGGGCAAAATCGGCTCTCTGGCGGCTATTCCTAGCCTACGAACCGCTGGGGGGTGCCCAACACATGCTAGGGGGGGGGGTCCCGACCCCCCCAGAGGCTTCACCACATGCTGGGGGGGGGGGTCCCGACCCCCCCAGAGGCTTCACCACATGCTAGGGGGGGGGTGGGGCGTGGAGAGAAGTGCGCCCCCCTCCCTGGAAGCGATGTCCGCCTGCTCTAAGAGTTGCGCGCGACACACACCGAAGGTGTCAATCAACGCATTCGGCTGCTTCGGGTGAGCGATCAATCAATCACAAGCAGAAGCACAACCGCGCAAGACCAAAAGAGCTCACTACCTATACCGACCGTACCGCGTATACGCCTCAGCGGGCATCTAACTTGTAACTAAAGCCGTACTCGAGTAGCACCCCACCTCGATCTTATTCATTCATTGCTGAACTCGCACAAAAAGCGCCTTGCCGGCCGGGGATTGCCGGCCGTTCGCTCATTTCCCGAGAACACCAGCACGAGCGCGCTTCGAGTCTCTGACTGCTTTCGCTGGGCGGCACGCGCTGCGAGACAGTCGACCTCTTTGCTGTTGTGGTGTCACAACTCGGTGCATAATTGCGCCACTCCCCCACCGGTGTATAACCACGCCTTCGTACTTTGAGTACTCTCTATAAATATGTCTTCCTCGGATGAGGAAGCCCGCGGCACTGCGGGCAGTCTATCTCCCGCGACCAAACCGCGGAACCGCGTACGACTTGAACTCCACTTGCTGGACACCGAAGATTCGGGTTCAGATGACCATCTCTCGAGCGAGAGAAGAGGGACGCCTCACGATACTACAGAGGGCCGAGACCAGGACCATTCCACACGGTCAGACCACTCCGATCCCCACCACACCACGTTGGGCAGGCTTGGTAGCAACACCGAGCCCAAGGACGACACCGATGCACTGGACAAGTCATCGTCGCCTGGCTCCGCTGGGGAGGGGGCTACGCCAGCTGGAATGCCTTCTGCCAGGACGCCGCCTCTCGCAGACCTTCGAGCCGCGCACGCGGGAGTGGCTCGACGCTCTACCCTCCCGTCGCATCCTCAAGACGCACTCTCCGCTCCGCATTTTCCCGAGCATTCCTGGCGAGGACGGTGCCATGCCCTATGCGGACGGAGCCAAGACCATTTTCGTCGTCCGCAACCCCAAAGACACTGCAGTATCGTTTTATCACCACGCGCGCAACAAGGACGCCTTTCAGTTTGCCGAAGGCGAGTGGCCGGACTTCTTTGACATCTTCATGCGCGGTGGTGTCGGCTCCGGCGACTGGTTCGAGTTTGTGACCGAGTGGTGGGATCTTTCACAGAGGCGCCCGGCCAGCGTCTTGTGGGTGCACTACGAGGAGATGCTAAAGTCGCCCGGCACGCAGATACTCCGCATCGCACAATTCCTTGGTGTGGCGCCCGTCGACGAGCAACGTCTGAGCAGGCCAGTCAGTCAGCCTTGCACACTATAGTTTGCTCCAGCGGGCCACTGCTCTTGAGAGTGCGCCTCTTCGTTGCGTAGGGTGGTGGCGGGGAGCCGCTTCGATGCGATGAAGGCGACGCACAACAACCAGACCGGCCGGAGGGGGCACTTTCGCAGGGGCGTGGCCGGTGGCTGGCGCGAGGAGATGTCGGAGGAACAGAGCACCGCGATCGACGAGGCCTTCGCGCGGCGCCTCCCTCTCGAGCTGCAGCGGCTGTTCCAGTTTGAAGTCGCCCTTGACGCGACTCCTCCTCACTGAGGTGCGCCGCCGACAACTCCAGCAGACACAGCGACGACGCGCTGGCCAGCAAAAGCCTCGATCTTCTTGGGCAGCAGCTGGTCTTGCATGTCGTTGTGGCCCAGCCTGCCAAAGCATCCATAGACCGCCGAGGACCCGCTCGTCGGCGCGCTCGTCTACGAGGAGAGCGTGAGGCAGCAGCTGCCCACCGCCTTCTACGCGCTGCGCCCGTGGCGACACAACCGCTTCTGGGTCGACTTACGCACGAGGCGCGCACGCTGCCCGACGCGACCATCCTCGGTGTGCGCGCTCCCCCACACCCCGCCTCTCACGCCTCGGCCCATGCGTGTGCACCTTTGCCGCCCGAGTAGTCCCCTCCATCCTCCATCCCGACCGTACCCGCAGGTGCACCGCGTGTACAACTCGATGCTCGCAAAGGTGTCGGCGCGCTTCGCGCCCTGCGCAATGGCGCCAACGCGTCGCGTCGTACGTGCAGTACGATTGCGGCAAGTGCTCAGAGTGGGGGTGGCAACAGGGCACCTCCAAATTTGCGTGCTGCATGAAGCGTCCATGTGCGGCCAATGATCCCTCAGTGCCTCTTGCATCTTGTGGTCTCGTTGTGTAGATTACTCTCTTCTGCTCTGCACACGTTATCACGGTCTGAGCCCTGGTGTCGAGAGGGGGACCGACCCTCTCAGAGGCGGCGGGCGGGCGCCCACTGACCGAGAGATCAAAATCGCTCGGCCCGGGCGCGCACCCACACCGCCACACGCACACGCAGCGAGCCAAGCGGACGGGCACCAGAGCCGGCAAAACGACTAAAACGTGCCAAGCGGCGCATGCGCATGCGCACGACGCATGGCCACACCAGACCGAAGAGGGCTCGACACAGCGTCGCGTAGGAGTTGGGCGCACGCGGGTGGCGCCGTGGCGCGCGCGGGCGCGACGAGCGGACGGGCGGACGCGGCCAGCGGCGGTCGCACGACGAGAGAGAGGAACGCCCCACGCAGGCGCGGAACGGCCATGCCGCGGCAGCGCGGCAGGCGATCCGTCATTTCCGCCGCCACGCCGCCGCCTCCGCGGCGCCCTCGCGATCAGTGCGGCTGGGGGTCGCGGTGTGCGACCAGCACCGGAGCGTCTAACTGCGGGCAGTGCATCCGCGCCGCGGCGCGCAGCCACTCCGTGTCCTCGCGCTTTCCGCTACCAAATGCGCGAAATGGAGTGAACGGGATCAGGTCGACGTGCAGTTTGCGCAAGTTCGGGCCCAGCTGCGGCAGCGCCGGAACCAGGTCGTGCACGCGCAGTTTCGTGGTCGCACGGACGGAGAGCTCGTGCAGCGTGCCACCAACGGAGCCAATCAGCTCGGTGGCGCAGCGCCCCAGCGTGTTGGTACCCTCCCGCGGGTACGGCCCAGAATATCCCGCCGACGCGTGGACGATCTCCAGCTGCCGCAGTCCCGTGAGGTGCGCGCCGTGGCGGCGCTCTGGGTGGCGGCGTAGCGGCTCATCCGGCGAGTGCACGAGGGTTACGAAGGAGAGGCGGCGCAGCTCGCTGGCGTGGCGCGCCGCGACCGACTCGATGATTTTGTGCGCGAGAAGGCCGTCGTTCCGGAAGCGGATGACGAGGCCATCGCCCTCCTCCGCCGGGGGGAGCAGCCCCACTTCGTGGCTGACGCCGATGGTGAGCGCGCGCACGGGCGGCTGTGCTGCGCGGAAGTTGCGGCAGACGGTGCACCAGAGCAGGCCTCGGCGTCCTTCCAGCATGACGGCGATGCGGCTGACCGCCACGTCGGGGAGTTCCGCCCACGTCACCGATGATGGACACGTGCTGAGAATGGCGTCGTCGACGCTGGCGCGAGTGGCGGAGTCGCCCGTCGCGGCGGTGGCGAGAAGCGTGACCAGCTGTTCGTGGGACAGCATGGCGAGGCGCGTCGAGTAGCGCCCGCCGCAGGGCGCGGGTGGGTCCCACCTCGTTTTGAGTGCATGGCGCAGCACATCGCAGCTGCGCCGCAGGTCGTGGAGGGGTACTTCGGAGGACAGCACGTACTCCATGTCGAGACGATCAAGCCCTTCCCCCTGAAGCCTGAAGCCCATGGCTTGGACGATCTCGTGTGCACCGCGGAGCTCAAAGTTCTTTCCAAGGCTGCGGTTGCGCGCCTCGGCGTCTGCAAGGCCGCGTTGATCGGCAGCACGGATGATCTTTCTCACGCGCTGATAGACGTATTCCAGGACAGCGGTGGCATCATCCGCCTTGTCCTCCGCCTCATCCGCCTCATCCGCCTCATCCACCTCAAGGAAACTGATGCCCTGCGGCCAGCGGCGGAGAAGGCGCTCGAGCTCGGTCGACATGGACGGTGCTCTCTTTTGGAGGACGTGCGTCGTGCCCCCGGCCCGCGCCTACTTTTTGAGCCTACTGTACTTTTAGCTTACTGGGAGAAAAGAGACAGGGCGGTTGTCAACAGGGAGAAGTCGTAAAATCCTTTTTTGCACGACACTGGGCACGGGACTGGGGTTGTAAAATTCTTTTTTGATTCACAGGAGCCGGCGCGGTTCCCCTTTGGGGGGCTTGGGACGAACGAGGACCGCGACGGCAGCTCAAGCGGGAGGGAGCGGAGACAGTGGGCAGCGAGCGAAGTGGGTGAGACTGATGATGCTCCTTCGACTTAGGGAGCGGTTCCGCTGCTGGGCGAGCTTCAGGGTGGTGCTCACGCGAAAAGGAATCGACGCGATGTACAAAGCATACAAGAAGAGGAGAAAGAAGAGGAGAGGCGCCAGTGATGACGAAACAGAAGCTAGTGCAGACGAGGGCAGGGCAGACCCGGGGACGGCGGAGGCGGACCAGACGGCATCGACCGCCGAGGGAACGTTGGGAAGAGGCACGAGGAGGGCGCTGGGCGGCAACCTCAACCGACTATGGAGGACCAGTCGCCAGACGACGCAGGGCAGACGACGGTGAGGCGGAGCAGTCGCGCAGGGCGAGACGAGGGAGGGAGCAGGACGTTGCGGAGATCAGCAGGAGGATGTACGAAGAGATTAGGAGCAGCAGGGACCCGAGGGACCATGTGGAAGACGGCTAGTGCTAGTCCCCCATCGGGAGGACGACCCCGGCTAGTCGCCGACCACACCCACAAAGAACCCTGCACAAAGACCGCAGGGCGGGGACCTGTTCCTTTTTACCCATCTCCTAGTAGAGGTGTCCGTTTTATTTATTTATTTAATTAATTAATCAACAGGTGCTAGCACACCATACATGGACATGGGCCATACAGTAGCCGCGCCGTACCAGGAGTAGTTGCTGCGCTGGCAGACATGTGGCTGAGTCTGATGTGCATGCGCTCAACATTTCTGCTCACTGCTTCACGCGCGACAATAGAGACTCCTTCCCGCTGTGGCGTTTGCGGGCGGAATGGCTGCGGGCGAGAGCGAGAGCGGCGAAGCCACCACCTAGCGTCGTCAGTTCTCGGCGCCGAGCAGCGCCCCGAACGCCGCAACCTCCCCCTCGACCGTGCGGCCGGGCCGGAAGCTGAGGTTGGCGGACACCCAGAGGCGGCCGTCGTCCACATCGACGACCACGCCCTCCGGCCACAGCGGCGACGCGCGGACGGCGGCGGCGGCGCTCAGCAGCCCGGTCACCTCGGCGAGCTCTGCCGCGACGCCGCTCCATCCAGATAGAAGGTCGCGTCCTCCGTCGTGAGCGCCCGCCGTCGCCGCGCCGCCTTTGAGCGCCGGCGGGGGTGGCAGCAGCAGCGCCTCGAGGTGGTGGAGGAGCGGCGCCGCGGGCCTCGCGTGGAGCACGCAGCGCAGCGTGGACGAGAAGGGCGGGGCCGAAGCACCCCCTTCTCCCGCGGCAGGGCTGCTCGCCCCTCCCCGTGCCGCCGCGAGGCAGGCGTGCACGCCGAGGGCCGCCTCACGGTCCTCCATCTCCTTGGGTCCGTCCGCCGCATCCTCCCCGGCGAACGTCGCCTCGAGAGCGTCCCAGAGCCGCGAGGCTGCCGCCCGCACCACGCCCGACCGCTCCTCGACCCGCGACACGGCGGCGGCGAGCGCGTCGAGCGGCGCCGCCGCCACGTCCAGCGCACACGCGAAGCGGCTCGAGTCCTCGGCCTTGTCCTTGTGCATGTGCAGGCAGCCGAGCAGCGCGCGCACGCCGGAGGCGCCCTCGCCAAGCTGTTCGAGCGAGCCTGCCAGCGACTCGAGCCCGCCGGCCAGGGAGAGGGCGCCAACGACGTGCGCTTTGCGGTGGCGGGGCGGCGGCAAGGTGGGCAAGGCGGTTGCAGCAGAGGAGGCGGCGGTGGGGGCGATGAGGGCGGCGGCGGAGGCGGCGGTGGTGGTGTTGGCCGCGGAATAAGAGGAGGCCGCAGCCTGTGCTGCCCTCCCAGGATCCTCGCTCAAGAGCCACGTCGCATCGACCCGCCAGGTTGGCGGGGCATAGAGGGTGCTGCCGAGCCGCAAGCCGAGCGCGGCGCCGCCGTGGCCGAGGCCGAGCCACTCTGCGAGGCGTCCGACAGGCAGGTGCGGGAAGGAGTGGTCGAGGACGTGGGTGAGGTTGGAGGTGTGCTTTTGGATGCGCTTCTCGGTGAACAGACCCGTTGCCTGCCGGACGAGGTAGGTCAGCAGCATGGACAGCGTGTTGAGGCCGCGGACATTCTCGAGCGCAATCTCTTTGAGCGAAATGTCGGCATGCGCCTCGCGCACGTGCAGAGCGGCCTTGCCTTCCGGCGTGACGAACACGTCGAAAAGCACTGAGATGCCTGTCTCTAGCATCTGAGCCGCAAAGTCGGCCTCAAAGTCGGCGTGCGGCCATGACTGCTGGGTGACCCGTACGCGGCCTGCGGCCGCAGCCTTCAGGCCGCCGATGGTGGCGAGGATGCCTCCTCCCTGTGCGCAGCGCAGGGTGAAGGCTGCAACGTCGCAGCCCGTCACGCCCAGCTGGTGGACACTGATGTCGAAGCTCCGCTCTACATGGACGGTGTTGGCATAGAAGTGGTGCAGCGGAGCCTCGCACACAGCATCGGCGACGATCGGGCGCAGGTGATGGGTGAGGCCGTCAAGTATCGAGTCTGCGATCCATAGCCTGCCGTCGGCGCTGGCGGAGAGGGAGCGGTGGACCGCGCTTGCTCCGCCAGCGGCCCTGGCGGAGAGGGCGCGGACCGCGCCCTCTCCGCTAGCGGCAGCCGATACGAAAACGGCCGAGAGCATGGCGGGGAGCGGCGATGCCGCACACCCAGCTGAAGGCAAGGTACTCGAGTAGACCAGACCGTTTTGAGTACCCGGACAAGCCGCCGGTGGCATCTCTTTCCACCCAAGAAGCCCGTTTGGAGGGATGGGCGGCAGTGTGCGGGCGGTGAAGTGCTAGTCCTCTCATCAATTTAGAACGGAACGCCCCTCCCTCCCTTCTTCCCTCTATCCCTTTTGCTCTCTAACCTAGACACAGACAGACTGTTCACCAACCAATCCTCTACCCCTCCCTCTCTCCCCATCCTAGACTCCCTCCACGCGTCCGATCTGGCCAGCCTGCGGCAAACATACTCACGCGGGAGCATTTCACTCTAGCTGAGGGGCTCGCTAAACGCTCGCCGAGCTCCATGCTGTGCAACACCACCTCCTCACTAATCGTCAGGGGCGCGGAGAGCGCAGTGCACTGCGGTGAGGCTGCGCAGCGGGGGCTCGCCCCCTGCACCGCGCTCAGCGGCGCAGGCGGGAGGGCGGTCGGTGGCGGCGGCGGCGAGGCGCGAGGCGGTGGCGGGGTGGTGGTGCGGGCGGCGGGATGACAGGGGAGGCGGCGGGATTGACAGGGGAGGCGGCGGCCACGAGCGGAGCGGCGCGAGAAGGGGGGGGGGCGGCGGCGAGGCGCCGGTGAGCGAGGCGCCCGCGCCATATCAGAGAGGGACGCGCCGCTGCGAGATGGAGGGCGGCGGTGACGGAGGCGAGGCGCGAGGCGGCGGCGGCGGCGGCGGCGGCGGCGGCGGCGGCGAGAACGGCGGCACCGAGTCTCGGTGAGCGGCGGCGGGAGGAGGAGCAGCGGGCAGCGCTCGCTCGCTGTTGACGGGATTGCTTTTGAGCCTGGGAGCCCATGCCACTGCGACCGGCGTGCCCGGGAACGGAGATCGCGCGCGCGCCGCCACTCACGACGCGCGCGCGATCTTCGCGGAGTCGGGTCCCCAGAGGGAAGCGGTCTTCTCGGCCGACGTCCAGCGGCGCGCAAGGAAGCAGGCGCAGCGGAGGCGGCCTAGCACCGGCTCGGCGCCGGGCGGTTGCGCTGCCCGCGAGCCGCGTCCTGAGCCTCGGCAGCGCGCTGCGCGGCGCGGCGCTCGCGCTGCTTCTGTGCCGAGAGCGGCATGATTCGCCAGCTGAAGCTCCAGACTCCTCGGGTCCGCGAGTTGCACGATTTGCGCAGGTTGAGGGGAAATTGGCGTAAGCGTCTGAAAGCAGTCTTGGGTGGTAAGAAAGAAAGAAAACACTACGTAAAGGAGGGATGGGATGCCAAATTAAAAAAGGGGTTTGAGAGCTTCTAAAATTCTTTTTTTGAGTTACCACATCGAGCGTGCCTCGATTTGCTCACAACTCGGCGATCGAACGAGGCGACCGGCATACAGCGTTGGCAAGGAGAGTTTTGGAGTTTCTTCTTTTTCCGGCTGTGCGCCTCTTTTGGTACCTGTGTCGAACCTGTGTGCTGTGCGAGAGAGTTGTCTCTTTGTTGAATTCTTTTTCTATTGACATCATCATCAAGACGTTCGAGTTACCACCACCACTCATCGGCCGCGCGGGGGTGAGGGGGGATTGCCTCTACACGCTCTAGTCACATCCGCCCCGTCCTCAATACTTTGGCAGCCAAGCGACGAGCACGCGCCGACGAACGAGGACGAGCAAAGCGACGAGCACGCCATCAAAGAGCCGACCCGCTTGGCGCCCTGCGTCAGGGTCTGCATACGAGCCGGGCCATGGGTCGTGCAGCAGAAGCCAGCTCATCTCCCCCTTCGCCATCTCCTCGGGAGTGAGCAGGCACGCCTCGAGCGGGGATGGCTGGAAGCTCGCTGCTGCAGCCACACCGCACGCTTCGGGGCGGGCCCTCATGGGACATGGCTGAGAAGCTGGCTATATCGCAGTCATTTTGGGTAAGATGGCTGGGGCACAGCCATTGCAGCCATCTACTATGGCTGGAGCACAGCGATTGCAGCCATCTTCCGGAGCATGGCTGGTGATAATCGACAGCAGCCATCCCGCCGCTCCCGCCCGCCACGTGCGCAGATGGCCTCTATCTCTCTCTCTCTCGCCCCCCCCCCCTCTTCTCTTCTCTCTTGTGCGACAGAATTCTTTTCTGTGCCAAGAAAGAAAGAAAACAGACAGCCCAAGGGAGGGATGGGAGGAGGGCACGCCGCCACCACACAGGGATTTTAAGGAGAGGAGTGTTGTGGTGGTGCTAGCCGTCGCCCACCCTTGCGCCTTGGGCGTCTGCCCCTTCCTTCCTATCTCTCTTCGCAGTCCCTCGCCGATTCTCGCTGCAACCTTCATTCGTCCCACTCCCAAAGAAAACAGACAAACCCAAACGAGGGATGGGGGAGGAGGATCCTCCCGTAGAAAGAAAGAAAACGGACAACCCAAGGGAGGTTTTGCCAACAATAGCTAAAACCCAAGGGAGGGATGGGAGGACGGCACGCCGCCACCACACAGGGATTTTAATAGGATCCTCCCGTCGTTCTCTTTGAAATCCTGGAGCACTTGGAGCTCACATCCAGGGCCGGGAAAAGAAAGAAAGAAAACAGACAACCCAAGGGAGGGATGGGAGAACGGCCGGGGAGCTAACATAATACCGAAAAAATCTTTTCAAAAACGGGCCGCTCTCTGTCGTCGTCGTCGTGCCGCCGCGCCGCTTTCAAATGTCGCGGGACCGGAACCACCGCGGCAACCGTCGCAAAAGGAGCCCGCCGGCGCGGGGCCAGTCGCAGGATCGCTCCAAGCGCGGGCCGGCGAGCGAGTGGGCCCGCTCGCCCGGCGGCTCCTCGGCTCGCGACGACTCGGCCGCGGCGGAGGAGCGGGCGGAGAACCACTACATGGTGCGGGTGGGCGACCGCTTCGACGGCGGCCAGCTCGAGGTCGTGCGCGAGCTCGGCAAGGGGACGTTTGGCCGCGTCGTCGAGATGAGCGAGCGTGGCAGCGGCGCGCTCTGTGCGGTCAAGGTGGTGCGCGCGGTGAGCAAGTACCGCGACGAGGCGCAGGTGGAGGCCGACATCCTGCGCGAGGTGCAGGCGCGGCTGCCTTCCGACAGCGCCGTCCCCATCTGCCGCCTCCACCGCACCTTTACCGAGCGAGGCCACTTTTGCATCGTGCTTGACCGGCTGGGCTCGCGCCTCTAGATCGGAAGAAGGAGACACTTGTCGTCTTCGGACGAGCACTCCAGAGGGCGCGAGTCCAACTGCACCCCGCTGTCTCCCGCTGCATTCGCTCGCCTCGCAGCCCTCGTACTCACGATCTGCTCCGAGCGCGGGAACCCGACTC
>NW_005199333.1:4098-12047 GCF_000372725.1 Emiliania huxleyi CCMP1516 | reverse complement strand
GAGATGCAGCCGCGGTCTAGCCGATATCTCTAGCCGGGCTCTAGAAGCATAGAAGCATGCCTCCCCTCCGCCCCTCGTCGACGATCGGGGCCTCTCTTGCCGCGACGAGAGCTGGCCAGCTCTTTCAGGCTCGAATCGAGGCAGTGACGAGGAGAGTCTGATTCAGGCGCGACGAGCGGACGGGAGGCTCGATCGTGTGCACGCGGCAGTACCGCCCGCCCGAGGCACAATCTCGGGCTAGATCTCGGCCGCACCTCGGCTCCACCTCGGCCGCACCTCGGCCGCACCTCGGCTGCACCTCGGCTGCACCTCGGCCGCACCTCGGCCGCACCTCGGCCGCACCTCGGCTGCACCTCGGCTGCACCTCGGCTGCACCTCGGCCGCACTGCCCGAAGGTGACGCTCGGCTTGGGCTGGAGCCACGCGGTGGACGTGTGGAGCATGGGCTGCATCCTCGCCGAGCTGTGGACGGGCGAGCTGCTCTTCCGCACGCACGACGAGGCGCGAGATTGGCCGAGATTGGCCGAGGTTGGCCGAGGTTGGCCGAGAGGATTCCCGGGTAGCCGCTCTCTGGTGGAGCAATCGCGCTGATGACCCGAGATTCCCCGAGATTCCCCGAGATTCCCCGAGATGACCCGAGATTGACCCCCTCCAGGTCGAGCACCTCGCGCTGATGGAGCGGCTGCTCGGCTCGCTGCCGCCGCTCGTGCCCCTAGATGCGGAGCAGATATCCACACACCCCCATGCCCCCCTACCCTCCCCTATGAGGCGCGACGCGCGTGTTCTAAATCGTGCTCGAGAGGACGCGTATTCAGCCGCGCAACACAGCCGTATTCAGCTGCATCTAAGCTGCTTTCACGCGGTGCTCGGCATACACGGCGCGAGACCGCGTTCCAGCCCTTGACTCTGGGCGCGCTCTCGACGCAGGCACATGCTCCGTGCCGCTGCCGACCGCTCGCGCTCGATGGAGAAGAACGTCCGGCACGGCGCGCTGCGCTGGCCTGACCGCGCACACGACCGGCGCTCCGCCGTATCTCCCCGTATCTCCCCATACCCTCCCCACATCTCCCCACATCTCCCCACATCTCCCCAGATCTCCCCAGATCTCCCCAGACCTCGAGGCGCCTGTCCTTGAGTCTTACCTCAAGGAGGCCCGTCTGTGGTCAGGCGGTCGGAGGCGCACGTGCGGTCGCAGCCGCGCTTGCGCGACGTCCTCTTCGGCCCGCGGGAGGCGAGGCGGGGCGGCGGAGGGGAGGTCTCGCTAGACGGAGACACTCTCTGGTCTCGCTAGACTGAGACTCAGACAGAGGCTCTCTATGTGTAGGACGAGCCGCCGGGCGGCGCGCGCGAGCTGCAGCGGCTGTACGAGCTGCTACTCGGCTGCCTCGAGTACGAGCAAGACCATGTCCGGGACACGTCCACGACATGTCCGAGACATGTCCACAGGCTGCCTCGAGTACGAGCCGGACCAGCGCCTCACAGCGGCGGACGCGCTCAAGCAGCCATTCCTCGCGCCGCACACGGCGCCGCTGCCGCCGCCGGCGTAACGGGAGGGGAGGCGCACCTCGCCGCAGTCTGCTGGCAGGCCGCTGGCAGGCTGGTCGCCGATGCCGCAGCCGATGCCGCAGCCGGGACGACGGCGGGAGACGGCTCAACGGCGCCATGGCCGGTGGTCACGCAGGCAGCGCCCACTGCAGCTGCTCTAAACCGATACGGTAGAGCGCGCGCCCCCGTACCGCCTCAGCAGCTCCATGAGGTGTACGGCGTGTACTGGATCCTCGGAGAGTAAATTGTGAGCTCGTACGGTCGAACGGCTCTAGCTCGTGCAGGTGCCGACATGTGCATGTATGTACCCCGTGCAAACGCGTCAAGCCGAATAATACTTTCTGATTATATGAAAAACATTTACGATTGTTAAAAGTAAAAAGAGAGTGGCATATTTTGATTTTTTCTGCGCGCAGGGTGGCAACGTTTTTTGATTAATACATTAAAAAAGAAATTTTGGAGACGACGTTGCACGCTTTTTTGTCGACCTGTCATGTGCCCACGCCCATGACAGGCTGCTATGAGAGTGCACAATCGATTTCCCGTCCGCCAAAAAAATTGCGGTTTTGCCCGCCAAAAGAAAGCCAATTCTTGACTTGGGCCCTGCGGGCGGCCTTCTCTCGAGGTCTCGAGATACACAAAGCGGCCAAATTGCGGTTGACGGCTCATCGTACGTAACCGATCCGCGCTGGATGGCTCGCGCCGGCTCGATCAGCTTCACGCGCGTCTCGGCGACCAACTTCCGCCCAGGCGGACACGCGATCGGATAGCGACCCCTACGTGCGCTGGTCTCTCGGAAAAGAGACCCTCGCCGAGACAAACTTCCTCCGTAATGTGCTGGGAAGGCGTGGCCGCACGCAGACGTCCACGCAGAACCCAGCGTGGGACTCAGAGTACCTTGCTAATTTACCACATGGAGTCGGCGCCAGCATGACGCTGACTGTCAGCGTGTGGGACTCTGATCGCGGCCAGGACGACCCACTTGGCTCTGCAACCTTTGAGCTTCAATTGGAAAACGGGGTGCGCACAATGACGCTTCCGCTCGAGCACGTGCCCGGTGGACGCGAGTCAACAGTCACATTCACGTCGAGAGTCGAGCTGCCGCTCCGCCCGTCGCCCGAGCCCGAAGCCGAGGCCGTGACCGAGGCCGTGACCGCTGGCCCAGTCACGAGGAAGGAGATCCGAATGATGAGCCCTGAAGAGCAACAGCGGTATGCGGCGGCTGTCAAGAAGATGATGGAGAACACGAGCGGGCCGGAGAGCTCCGAATTCTTCCGCCTGGCGGGATACCACGGCTGGCCCGGCAACGGCGCCGAGCGAAACTACAGCTACTGCGAGCACCGTCAGGAGACCTTCCCGGGCTGGCACCGCGCGTACTTGATAGCCTTTGAGCAGTCGCTGCGCGATGCCGATCGCGCGCTGGGCAACGACGGACACATCGGTCTGCCGTATTGGGACGTCCTTGCGCGGCCCGAGCTCAACGGCCAGGTCTCGTTCAAACCTTACTATTGCCCCCGCAGTGTGTTTGTCGACCTCCCTGTTTGTCGACCTCGCCATGAAATCGCGCGCCTGCGCCTTGTTTCCAACAGGTCGTCCCGTCCATTGTCAAGGAGCACTTTGGCAACGGGACCGCCGTGCCGCGCGCTCTCCTCGACGAGAGCTTACCGCCAGGCGGCGCGGCGCATCAGCGCAAGCGGCTCTGGGATGAGGGGTACGCCATCGCCGACGACGCGGATCTAAAGAGGACGATCGAGAGCCAACGCCTCCCCGAAAAGATTGGCGACGCGCTCTGGATTCGCCAGCACTACCGCGCGGCCTCGACGTACGGCACCTCCAGCCGAGATTCCGTGGAGACGCCGCATGACCTCATCCATGTGCTCAGCGGCTTCCCGATGAAGTCCCTGATGCACGCCGCATTTCACCCTCTCTTCTGGCTGCACCACTGCAACATCGATCGGCTGTATGAGGCGTACCTGGAGAACAACCCAGATTCCCAACGCGAATTTGAAGGCAATCCCACCACCCGTGCTCAAGGGTGGAGGGCCGTCCTTCGCGCCGTCGAACGACTTTGAGGACGAGGACCATGAGGTCGATGACACGCCCACTTTCCCGCCCGGCTCGACGGTGACGTATGCGGTGGAGGAGGCGCCCGGCTACCTGAACCGGGGAATGCTGCTTAACGAGGTCGCCCAGTGCTTTGCAGCGTGGGCTGGTCCTACTGCGAGTGGGCTCGAGTTTGAGCGGCTGCCCGCGGAGCGCGCCGACGACGCGCAGCTCGTTATCGGCTGGGCCGACCACTCCAAGGTCAACCAGAAGAAGTTTGACGGACCCGGCGGCCACCTCGCAGAGGCGAACGCTTCGAGCATCGTGTTTGACTCGGCGGAGCGATGGCTGCTGCACGGTGTGGGCTGGGAGAAGCTCGCTCGCTCCGAGGAGCCCAAGGGTGCGCCACCCAGCTTCTACCTTGCGCCCGTCCTCCTGCACGAGATCGGCCACACTCTCGGGCTCACGCACTCTCACACTCCGACCGAGGTGATGGCGCCGCATTACGCAGCTGACAAGGTCAGTCTGGCGCCTGGCGACAAGTCGCGCGCCCGCCTAGCATACAGCGTGCCCGAACCCGACGAAAGCAATCTAACACCACCACGTGCTCCAGCGGCAGCGCCCGCGCCGCCCGCGCCGCCCGCGCCGCCCGCGCCGCCTGCGCCGCCTGCGCCGGCAAAGAGCGGCGCTTGCACCCTGCTCTGAGCGGAGCCGGCGCTTCCGGCTTGAAAGAAAGAACGCAGATCACTTTGTGTGATGTGTTGGAGAAATTTACCTTACCAAAACCTACCTTGTTTTACCTTTTTGTGTATTCATGTTCTATGTAAAAAATCGTCCACCATCGAGCCGGCGAGGCCCGGCGTAGGCTAGGAAGCCCGCTCGCTGTTAGGACGCGCCCCTTACTCCCGCGAGAGCGCTGGCCGCGCCGCTCGCAGCCCATCCCAGGTCGATCCCGGCGACGACGAGGTCGAAACCCTCGTCGGCCATGCGGCGCGCGGTGGCGGGGTCGGCGCAAAAGATGGCCGCCTGCCGTCCGTGTGCGTGAGCGAGGCGGAGAGCGTGGCGCACCGCCTCCAGCACCTCTCCCTCGGGCGAGTCGGTCGGGTCGTGGCCGAGCGCAAGGCCCTGTGCGCAAGGGAGCAGGCGGAGGCAGGTCTCCGCGAGCCCGGTGCCGCGCCGGTGGCGGTGCCGCTGCTGGCGGTGGCGGTGCCGTGGGCGGTGGCGGTGGCGGTGGCGGTGTGGCGGTGTGCTCGGGAGTGGCGCAGAGTGGTCCTGTCCCGACCCGTGGGGCGCTCTAGCTCGGGGTGATACTGGTTCTGTCCCGAACACTGGGGCGCTCTCCCCCCTCAGAGGGCGCTCTAGCTCGGGGTGATACTGGTTCTGTCGCGCACCAAGTCGTTAGGCCCGATGAATATCTCCCCATATCTCCCCATATCTCGCACCAAGTCGTTAGGCCCGACGAAGATGCCGCTGAGCCCGTCCACGCTCAGGATCGCGTCCAGGTCCTCGAGCGCGCCTGCAGCAAGGCTCCAGGAACGGTCGCTTCCGGCGAGGAGCAGCCAGGGAGCCGCCGAGAGGCAATGCAATGCGAGACGCATGTGCTGCATCTCGAGGTGGCGAGATATGGGGAGATATGGGGAGATATGGGGAGACTCCTGTGCTGCATCTCGGTGCGTGCGCGGCCAGGATCGCAGCTCTAGGACCGCGGCCAGTACGATGCGGCGTTGGAAGGCCATGGGGAGGCTCGGCTACTCCGCCGCGCCTCGTGTCTCAAGCATCGCAAAACTCTGCACGCACGCGTTCGACGCCCGAGTCCAGTCGCCCCGGCTGCCCTCCCACCCCAGCGCTGCGCGGTGTGGGCCGTACGACCGGTGCCCGGCGGGTGGGAATTTGGTCGCTCGCACAAAGGCCTCGCACTCCTCCACCGAGTTGATCATCGGGCAGATGAGGGCGGCGGCGCCGGCGTCGAGCGCCTTGGCGATCGCGCCGTCGGAGAGCTCTTCGATGCGGACGACGGCGAGCGGCGCGTTACCTGCCGCGTCGCGCGCGGCGTCGATCGCCTGCAGCAGCGGCACCACCTCGCCGGTGCCGTGCTGCTGGTCCACCACGACGGCGTCAAAGCCTTGCCGTGCGATGACCTCGGTGTACAGCGGTGAGCCGCCGACGATCCAGGCGGCGATCTTGGCGCGCGCGCCGGACGGCGCGACCTGCTGCTGTCCTGCGGCGAGATAAGCGCGGGTGGCCGGCGGGAGGTGGCGGAGCGCAGCTCGAGGTCGTCGGCACAGGAGTGCCTGCATCGCTGTGTCTACGAACCGGCAGTCGCCTTTAGCAGCTCGGAAAAGAATTCAATCGCGAACTTTTTTTGTTTTTTCACGGCCCCTCCCTGCGAACGCGCACCCCCATAAAACGCCGCACAACCTGCTCGTCTGAATTCGGACGCCTGTGCTACCCTTCACACACGCTACACACGGTGTATACTAGCACGGCGCATCCTGCGCCGTGCCCCATGAATGTCTATACTCCAGCATCACACCCTCTGTGCCACAATCGTGTCACGTGGACGTCCCTTAGTCGGCGCGTCTTGTCTGTCGCGATGTCCTAGACGTCGTGCCTTTCTGGTCCTTTACCATCGCCTTCAGCCAGCCACCCTCCGGCTCTGAGCCTCCGCGCTCAAACGTGGTACCTTACGGTGAGGTGCACTCCACCCCCGAGGTCATGGCGGACATCTCCGCCACGCCCAGCAGCGAAAAAATGGCCAATCCGATCACCGACTACTCTGGCGATCCCGTCACTCTCGACGACAACCTCGGCCTGCGCCCTCGCGCCCGCGCCGTCTCCGGCCTGCGCCCCTGCGCCCGCACCATCTTCGGCTCAGCGCCGCCCATCATCCAGCTCGCCCTCTCCATCGCCACCTCCATCTTTGTCGTCACCGTCGACTTTGTCCACTACTTTCTCACTGCCGCCCGCCGGCTCGTTGTGTGCGCTCGCGAGCGGTTCACCGCCGCTTGCGCTCTCTCTGCGGCTCCGAGTCTTGGCGCGAGCCACGCAGGCTCCGAAGTCTACTGCGTTTTCACCATCCTGCTCACCGTCATCCTCGCCGTCGCTGTTTCTGGACCAACACCAGTGCCAGTCCCCTCAGAGCCGCTTCCAATCATGATCTCCATCAACGGCGCCTGCCATTTTGCGCTCACCAGCTCCTCTGCATCAGCACAGCCTCCAGGACGGCCGCCAGGCGCTCCCGGAAGGCAGACCGATGGATGGTTTACAACCGTCCTCACAGGTCCGTCCATCAACAACATCATCGCCGGCGCCGAGACCCGGCGCAGCTCAACTTCAACTTCAGATCACCCACCCTGCCCCAGTCCCAAGCGAGGGTGCCGACGATGCGGACCATCTCGTGTTGGGGGGGTTGCTTCGATCGAGTCTACCGGTCGCCGCCCAGCTCCGTTGCTGTCAGCTGCCCCTTGCCTCCTTCACTACTGCCATCGGCTGCGGGCCGACGCCGACGCCTCCTGTCGGACCTCTCCTCCGGGGCGCCGACCGTGGGGGGGGCCGGGGGAAGGGGGCGCAGCCCCCGACCTGGCTGCCAAGGCGCCAGCCGAGGCTGTCACACAAGAGCCCCGAGGCGACAGCCGAGGCCACTACCCAAGGTGGAGCCGAGGCGACAGCCCCCGACCTGGCTGCCAAGGCGCCAGCCGAGGCTGTCACACAAGAGGCCGAGGCGACAGCCGAGGCCACTACCCAAGGTGGAGCCGAGGCGACAGCCGAGGCCGCCGCCCACAAGGCCAACCAACCAGCTGAGGCCTCTGCCCAAACGGAGGCCGAGGCGCCAGTCACAGCCCGCCCAAACCAAGGCGCCAGCCGCCGCAAGCTCTGGTGGAACCTTTTCAGAATTTGCTACATCAGCGCCGTCGCCGTCAGCTGTACCGTCGAGGACCCGAGTCTCGCCTTCGTCTTCGAGCGTGTTACCTCGCCTCGCACGACCGCGTAGAGCTTACCATCGAGCATCGCCGTGCGAACAAAATATCGTATCGGCATCGGCGCCGCAGCCTCTTCCTCCCACTCATTTGTGGACGGTCGTACAGCTCCGAGACCGAGTTGACAACAAACTCGCTATCGCTGCCTTCGCCGCCGATGCGCCTGCGCCTCGATGATGGCGCACAGCTGCGCTGGCGAGAGGCCCGCGACGCGCGCGCCGATGCGGTGGGAGGCCATATACACACACAAACATGAGCACTCTCGACGATAGATAGCACTTGGCGTGGCGCATTTTTCTTTTTTGAGAGAGGCACGGACTTTTGTTTGTGTCCCGCCTCGCGCGGGGGCCGGTCACGGCACGGTTGCAGCCGCATCATGCCGGCG
>NW_005199333.1:0-1808 GCF_000372725.1 Emiliania huxleyi CCMP1516 | reverse complement strand
GCCGCAGGCGCTCTTTGGCGGCTTCGCAGCCTCGCAGCCTTGCCGCTCTCCGAGTCCGGCCGGCAGCCGGGCAGGGGCCAGCCAGGCAGTGGGCGCGGCCTCTCTTTCCCGAGAGATCGAGGGAGAGAGTCGAGCTGTCCCGGCGTGTGGGGGTAGGCGTGGAGCCAGGAGACGGTTGCGGGCGCCGGGGCGGGGGCAGGCGGCAGCGTCGACTCGCGCGCCACTCAGCGCGGCTTCGCGGCGCACGCGTCGTCGCTGGGGTCCGCCCCGCCGGCAAACTCGCACCACGACCTCGACCTCGACGACGACGACATCTGAGCTGTTTGTCTGCATCGTCCGGCGCCCGGGTCACAAACGGCGGCAGTTGCCACACGCGGCGGGTACACCGCTCTACGTCAATACACACGAGCTGAAGCTGTACGTACGAGGAGGTACGTGGTAGTAGTAAAGCCGTACGTGTCCGCCCCGGGGATGGGGTGACGAGAGTGTTTTCCGCGTGAGAGTGCGTCGAGACCTCAGACCATGACCAACAGCTGTGCTCCTGTGCTCTTCTGACTTATCAATGGCAGATTTGGGTATTTTGGTGTACTTTTGGTGTAGAGGGAGCGGACCCTGAGTTGAGGAAATCGGGGGACGCGACCCACTTCGCCACAGACGGTCCCGCGCCTCGCCGCTATGACGGGTAGACGACCGCGGCTCGTGTGCGTCTACCCGTCTTTGTCCGGAGTGAATACTCCAACGCGCTCGTCGGTGACGGCGTCCCCCGATTTCGCCGCGCTCGGCGAACCTCGACAGCGCTTTCGGTGGCATGCAGCTCTTTGCGCCTGAAGCCTGGAGAGCAGCTCCTCTGCTGCTCATACGCTCTGCACAGTTGGCACAGCCTACTGTGCGGCTGCCACAGCTGTGACAGCGATGGGCTCGCCCTCACTGGCCCTCAGTCACTCGTGCTGCGGCTTGTGTGAGCGACACTGCTCGGCGACTGCCGGCACACTGTGAGACCATGGGTGTGAGGTAAAACCACGCTACCAGCGCTTGGTCACATCAGCCCTGAGGTCATATCCTTCTCCTCTGTTGATGGTAACACTTGTCTACTCGCTGGAGCCGAGCAGGAGGGCTTGGCGCACAACCCCTGTTCAACTCAGGGTCCGCACCCCGGCTCTAGTGCTAGTGGCTAGTGAAACACCACCCCCGCCTCAACCCTCTCAGGCACCAGCACCGGCTTCGACAGCCTGGTCGCGACTACTGTGGTGCCACAGACGACGCACCAAACACACCGAACCACCCCACCCCAGGTGTGAGGAGACGCCTGCCTCGCCCTGGTGTCGGGGAGGAGAGGCGCCATCACCTCTGTGAGGTGGGAACACAGAAAAGCGCCGGGCTGCCCGGGCGAGGATCAGAGAAGGAGCCACCCTGTTAGGGGCGTCGGCTCTCCCTTGATGAGCCCGGGCAGCCACGGCGCGGTGGGGCGCCTCACCGTCCGCCCGAGCCCCGCCCGCGGCCGCGTGAGTGTCACGCGGAGCGAGCGAGGCAGGTCGGTGGGGCTAGGTCCCGCGGGCGTCAGTTGCCCTTCTTGACCTTCGGCTCCCCAGCGCTGAAGACGGGGCAGTCAGGCCCCTTGACGTGCCCCTCCTCGCCGCACCACCAGCAAGTCTTGGGGCGCCGGACTTGCCCGACCGCTTCGCCTCATCGGCCGTCCGCTGGGCCTCCGCCGATGCCGCCTCCGCCTTGGTCACGCGCTTGGCGAGCTCGGCCAGCTCCTTCTCGAACGACTCGACTGACCTCTCATGCTCGCGGTAGACGTCGTCGCG
>NW_005199334.1:0-1948 GCF_000372725.1 Emiliania huxleyi CCMP1516 | reverse complement strand
GTGGTGAGGCGCAGTCAGAGCTGTCGATGGCGCGATGCCGCACTGGTCCCACATTGGTGACACGAGACCACCAAGTTTGCCGGTCCAAGAGAGAGGCACCGGCGCTGTCCTGAGAAGGTGCGTGGTCCCTCTTGACTGCCCATGCGCGCGAGGCTGTGTAGGCATAGCCTCGAGAGTGCCAGCAGCCAATCCGAGGTGACGCGCATTGCGCCAGAAGCGTGCACACGATGGAAGGACACCTTCCTACTGACCGTAGGATCAGGTCGTCACTGAATGCTTGATACTAAGGCCGCGAGCTATGCAGGTGATCAATTGTGCATCATGGCACGGTCAGCTGCGCCGACAGGCTGTCGCAAGGCGTGATAGCATGGCCGCCGAATTCCCACGAAAACAAGTAAAAAATCGCGACAAAATCGCGAAAGAAAAAAATCCCGAAAAAATCGGTGCCTGGCTGCGGTGAAGCGGCAGCGTGCAGCCGCCATCCTCTGCCTCGGGCCGGACAGCACACCTGGCACACTTGCACCGGCGCGCAACAACAGCCTCGCCGATCAGGCGCACGGTCGGTGTTAGGGCGCGACGTCGGGCGCGGCGACAGACCAGCTGGCGGCGCCTGCGCCTGGCAAGAAGCGGAAGCGCGTTGATTTCAACGGCCGCAAAGGTGCTAGTAGAAGTGGTGTTGGGTTGAGCAGTGGTACTCACTGCCCCTCACCAGATGCTTGCAGGCGATGTTCCTGGCCTCGCTCCCGACGTACCGCGCGAAAGATGAGGGGACGCGCTGCGGCTTCTGCAAGCAGATCTTCGACACGGCGAAGCTGTCGGAAGAGTCCTCGACGCGGCCGCGTGGACCCTCAAGATTGCCATGCACAACCTCGACCAGCGCGAGAAGAAGCAAGGCCGCTGACGCTTGCGCGTGCCGCTGAGAGCCGCGTCTCTCTCAGAGCAGGGGAGCTAGGCGGGGGGGAGGGAGGTGCGCGCTACGCGGGGGGGAGGGGGGGAGGAACCCCATTAGCCATACCAGGTTTAGACCCAGTTTATCGTAAACAGGACTAATCTGGTTCGTGTTTACGAGTGGTCTAAACTGGTCTAAACTGGTTCGCTTGGAACCCTCCTATCTCTACGCAAGACCAGTAGATCGTTGGGGTAGAGATAGTAGATTAAGACTGGAGATCCTAGCGGATCTCTAACACGGACACGCCCAAGTCTCGCCAGTAGATCCCTCCAGTCCGGTTCCCCATTCAAGACTAAAGAACGAAGATTGAGATTGTGGATTGCAGATCGCTGAGCAGCAACACGGGCCAAAATGTGGAGATAGGAGATGGAGAATGCAGATTGTAGATCCTAGCGCCCAGCCATCCGCCCCAGATGTGAGATCGAAGATTGAAAATGGAGGTCGTAGATTGCTGCCGGCGGCGACAGTGGCCAAGTAGAAGATTGGAGATTGGAGATGAGAGATGGTCAGTATGAATGAATCCATAGCGCATCTCCTTGAAGGTTTGAGCCCCCCTCCTCCCCCGGGTCCCCGAATCGAGATTGGAGATTGGAGATTGGAGATGGAGATCGGAGATCTGACTGAATCCGGCCTAAGATGACGACGTTGGAGATTGGAGATTGAAGATGGAGATCGGAGATCTGACTGGATCCCCGGCCTAAGATGACGACGCTGTGGATTAGAGAGTATTGGAGATGGGGAGATCGGAGCCCACCCACCAAAAAGTGGTGTTGATAGATGTTTTATAGATTTTTGTTTTTTCCTGTGGTCTGTGCGCGGACGGCCCGGGGAGCCTGCGGCGCCATTTTAATCTGCGCTCCTCTTCATGGCCTGCGGCGCCTGGCTTGAGCTTGGAAGTGTAAACGAGTCCGCCAGGGCGGTCTGCAAACACGGAGCGCGCTGCGCGCGCGGTCTACGGCGAACTTATTTGCCCAGCGCCACGTGTGAACCACCCTTCTC
>NW_005199335.1:0-1948 GCF_000372725.1 Emiliania huxleyi CCMP1516 | reverse complement strand
CCGTGCACCGCGCTGCGAGCCTGTCGTGTCCCTTGTCAGGAGCAGGAGAGCCCCACCTGTCCCCCTGATCGTCCTTCCAAAATCCTGCTCGTGCAGGTGGGGACCCTGTCCTCCTCCCCCATCCCTCGTCTGGGTTTGTCTGTTTTCCTTCTTTCTTTCTTTTTCCAGCCATACCCTCCCGGCCGGCAAATTCTCGCCACATGGCCGACTCCCCGCTTATCGGCATCTATCCGACGATGGTCCCCGACTATTATGTCGCCTACGAGAAGTGGGTGGCGCAGGCGGGCGGGCGCACCGTGGTCCTGCCTCGCTTCTTTGCGCACGAGCCGCAGGCACTGGAGCGCCTGTTTGCCTCGCTCAACGGCCTCCTGATCCCGGGAGGCGGCGACTTTGTCGGCAACGGTTCGGTCGACGCGATGGTTGCGCGCGCCACGCGCGCCAACCGCGAGGGCGACTACTTTCCGATCTGGGGTACCTGTCTCGGCTTCGAGTACCTGGTCGACATACTCGGAGGGCCGGGCGCGCTTGTGCCGCGCGCGCCGGGCGACCCGATCGTGCCCGGCTTCGACTCCGAGCTGCTGCCGCGAGCCCTCAACCTGACGGCCGCGGTGCGCGGCTCTCGCATGCTCGGAGGCGCCAGCGACGCGCTGTTGCGCTGGGCCGCGAGGGAGAATGTCACGTACAACATGCACCATCGCGGCGTCGAGCCGGCGTCCTTTGCCTCCAACCCGCGCCTCGACTCGTCCATGAGCCTCCTAGCCTCCTCCACGGACCGCCGAGGCCGCCCCTTTGTGGCGGCCTTTGAGGGCGACAACCTGCCCTTCTATGGCGTCCAGTTCCACCCCGAGAAAATCGAGTTTGTGCCGCCCTCACGTTACGAGCCAAACATCCGGCGCACCCGGAAGGCGGCGGCCTTCTCCGGCCACTTGGGTTCCTTCCTTGTTTCCGAGGCGGCCAAGAGCCTCCACCGAGCTGCAACGGGGACCCCGACCGCCGCCAACCCTTTGGTTTGGCCGTCCCCGTCGGCAGTGTTCACGTGAGATGAGAGGGTGCCACGGCGGAAGGTGAGCGCGTTAGGTCTGTGATGGTCTCCATGTACATTTTCTTGGTAGCGGCCTTTCGATTCGCGCAAACATTTGGGCGCAAAAAAACTTCTCGCGATGTGCGTTAGTTCGCAGACTCAGAGCACCCAGAGAACAGAGTGACTTCTTAACACATTTTTCTCTAGAAGTAGAACGTAGAAGCAGTCCGCCCCACGCGCGACGCGGGGGGGGGGGGGGGGCGCCCATCATGGTGCCCCGCCCCCGACACACCACGCACCAGCGGCCGCGGGCGGGTTCATGGAAGAGAGCCGAAGGGCCTGCGCTCGCTTCGCCCCCCCAGGACGGCACGCACTGCGACACGCCGGAGTATAGGCCTCTTTAACAGTACGCCGATATCGCGCTGCGACGGCTAGAGGGAGCGGGAGGAACCGAGCCGCGAGCGGCGCAACCTGCAGCGGCGAAAACCGACGGTCCGTACGAAGGCTCGGAACATCACCAGTGCTATCGTTTCCTATTCACTCGGTCCCCCAACGGAAGAGGCCTCTCTCCTATTGGAACACTCCAACATCGATTTGCCTTTCGTGCGTCCCTTTTTGAGTCGGAAAGCTATTTTCTTTTGGGATTGGGTCCTCCCTGTGGGCACCCTAGCGCCTAGGCCTAGCGTACGTAGCGGAATGGGCCCCGAGTTTGAAAAAGGGCGACGGACGCTTGCGTCCTAGCCTCCAACAACGCCTCCCCGGCGCAGAGGGGCCCCCGGAGGGATGCACAACCGCTCGGTCCTATTCCCAGCTCGAAGTCGACTTATTTCTTTTCAGAGCGCAGGCGTCCTCTTGCTTGCTCTTTGCTGCTCACATGCTGCCCATCTCGATCCAGTACTGCGGCGGATGAGGCTCGTTCAAGAAGTC
>NW_005199336.1:0-1948 GCF_000372725.1 Emiliania huxleyi CCMP1516 | reverse complement strand
TGATCGACCTGCAACACAGGCAGTCGGTGACGGTAACGAACGGGAAGCTGTTTGGGAAGTGGGCGTCGCAGGGCGGGCCGGAAGGCGGGCGGGCGCGAGCGGGCACGAACGATCTTGTCCGTGGTCGTGCGCACGCACACCATATTGCCATTGTTACGGCAAGGCGCCATTTGAGGGAGGTGCGGACCATCCCTCAGACGATCCTTGCGCGCTGGCGGTGTGGTGCGGGAGACCGCAGGAGCGAGAGGGGCGGGCCGGGGCCGGAGGGAGGCGGACGCGCGGGCGGGCGCGCGGGCGTCGAGGGTGGGGCACGAACGCGCCTGGCGCCAACCGCCTCGGCTCCGTACGCGGTCGTAGCATGGTACGCGTAATAGAAGGAACTCCGTCGGAGCTTCCGGTTTGCGACATCCTTTTGCTTGGCCGGGGGACTAAGGCACTCTTGCTCATTTCTCTCTCTAAGAGTAGGGCGACTGGCGACGGCAAAAATGCAAGCCCCGCCCCTGGCCACTGTTTACAGATACCATACCAGCAAAGTACCCGAATCCAACTGCACGTGCCCAAGCGCACACCGGCCGGAGCGCCACCGGGGGGTGCCGCCCTCCCGTTCATGAGCCCAACAACACGAACGCTATCCATCCTCACCGGCCCCCATCCCCGTGGTCGGCCTCGCTCGCCGCGCCAAGCCGCGGTCCGGTCGTCCGCCCCGCGGCCAAGCCCAAGGGCGGGGAGGGGGCCACCCGCGCTCGCGCAGCGTGGTAGCGGCGGATGCGTCCTGATCGACGCGTTTCAATACGCCATTACCGGTTGCCGAACCGGTGTCATCGCCTACAATTGGGCGATATCCCACAAATCGTGGAACAAGTACATGCACGCCTTGCATGGCAACACTGTTGGCACGCGGAGCACTGCAGCACGCGATGCCGAAACACACCCGGCGCAAGAGCCGCACCAGGCGCAAGAGCCACAACAGGCGCAAGAGCCGCACCCGGCGCAAGAGCCACAACAGGCGCAAGAGCCACAACAGGCGCAAGAGCCGCACCTGGCGCAAGAGCCACAACCGCGGGCGCAAGAGCCACCACCGGCGCAAGAGCCACTTCAGGCGCAAGGGCCATCACAGGCGCAACAACCGCCAACACTGGATCGGGACCAGCCGCCAACCGACCGAGAGCCGCAGCCGCAAGAGGCACCCCAGGCGCAAGAGCCTCCACAGCCGCAAGAGGCACCCCAGGCGCAAGAGCCCCCACAGCCGCAAGAGGCACCGCAGGCGCAAGAGCCACCGCAGCCGCAAGGGGCACCACCGACGCAGGCGCCACCGCAGGAGGCAAACCCGGCGCAACTGCCGTCGCAAATCGACATTAATCAGATCGCTGCAGCCATCGCAGCCGCCAATGCGGCGGCTACCCGCATTGACCGAGAGGCTAGCGCTGCCGCCGCCCGAGCTGAAAGGGAGGCGATGATTGCTGCCTTCGCCACCGCCAGTCGCACGGGCCATGAAGAGGCGATGACCGATTTCGCAACGGCCCTGCGCAATGCCCTCTCTAATGAGGGTGGAGCCACACGGGGCTCACTCTCAGCCAAGGTCACGCGCACGTACGACGCGGACATCCCAAAGCTCGCGTTGTCATCGTCGGTGCGCTGGACACCCTCGCAGCCGGGGAACACGGCGAGATGGGATGGCGACAGCTGGTCCAGCACGTGCGTGAACACGGCGTGCTCTTGGATGTGTGCCAGCCCAACATGGCTGACTTGACAGGCCAGCTGGAACAGATTGTTCAAGCAGCCAATGGTGTCGGCTCGCAGGCCACCGTGGTTGCGGACAGCTCGCAGGAAGCGGGCAGCGTCACACCCACGCGCAATGTCAGGCAGCGCACGGGCTGACTTCGCTCTCGGTCTTGCATGGGTGTCCAAGCAGCCGCATCCTGAACTTGGTTTCTCCTCTACTGGTCGA
>NW_005199337.1:0-1948 GCF_000372725.1 Emiliania huxleyi CCMP1516 | reverse complement strand
TTATGTCGGCAACAGTCGCTGTCGACGAGCGGTGCACCTAAAAAGGGTGGGTGCCCCTCTCAACAAACTGTGTGTACACGTATGCTGCTTTGGCCCTTGCTTGGCTCCTGCGGGCGGCAGCACCACGTGTGAGTCGACCGATACCGGAGCGCGCGGGCATTGTGCTGCTGTGTGCTAGGGGAGCAGCGATCGAGAGGCACTGGCTACAGCCCGAAACGCACCGCGCGATTGGCTGCCCAGCGCAGAACTCTGCAACGCTGGCATACAAACACAAGCAAGAAGACTAACCCTAACCCTAACCCTAACCCTAACCCTAAAGCCGTAGAGGTCAGCGTGTGGGGCTGAGTCTTAGTCGTCGGCGCTGTGCGGCCAGATCCCAGCGCAGAACCCTGCAACGCTGGCATATACAGACACAACCAGACAACCCTGACCCTGACCCTAACCCTAACCCTAACCCTAACCCTCTAACCCTAATAACCCTAACCTAACCCACCCCCCAACTCCACACCGCAAATTTGAAAGATCTTGATGAAAATCAGGCCCGACTGCAAATTTCTTCAAAATTTTCGCAGGCGCTCCGCGCCTGCAGATTTTGAAATAAATTCGACAAAATTGGTACCTGGCCCAAGCGCTGGCGGCCAGCGCCATCTGCATCTCACGCATCAATCAGCCCCTTCACGGCCCGGCCCAACCTCCCTTCGCATCGCCTCCAGAGTGCCTCCAATCAAGTCGCACCTCTCTTCTTCAGCGAATGCAGCGGCAGCACCACGTCAGAGGCCGGGCCGACCGTGGCGGACCTGCATGCCCAGCCATGCCCCCCCCCACTCCCCAGGCGCCAGGGTCCACCCGCGTTGGATCGATCAGCTGACAGCTCCACCAGCTCCCAACACCGCGTGTCGTGTCATGAATGATAGATAGACATAGAAAGCATGAACCATCGAAAGGTCTGGTCTCCAAAAAGAACTCTCGGCGCGTGCCGCGCGCGCCCGCGCCCCCCGCCCCCTTTTGCGCAGCAACACCTTAAATTTCACGGCCCTCCAAATTCGGTATTGCTAAAAATCTCTCTCTCTCTCCAAATTCGGGTCGGAGCGTAGCGGAGTGGGCCCCGAGTTTGAAAAGGGCGACGGACGCTTGCGTCCTAGCCTCCAACAACGCCTCCCCGGCGCAGAGGGGCCCCCGGAGGGATGCTCAACCGCCCCACGCCACGCCGCTTGCGGCGGTCCTATTCCCAGCTCGCGGCGCCCATTTCTACTGATTCGTCATCAAAACCGCGTCGGATGCCTCCTTGGACCTTGCGCAGAAAGAAAGAAAGAAAACGGACAACCCAAGGGAGGGATGGGAGGACGGCACACATACACAAAACGGGCACGCCAAACGAGGGGTGGGAGAAGAAAAGAAAGAAAGAAAGAAAACACACAACCCAAGGGTGGGAGAAGACAGCAGATTGTAAGGCCGCGTCCGCTTTCTTTTCATCATTTCGTCATCACGGGGGAGGAGTCGGGAGCTCTGCCCGCAAACTCGGAGCTCTCGCCGAGGCCTGTCCCCGTCAATGTCCAGCACCCCTCGCGGTCGCAATCCCGTCCAGTCTCGAAGCATGCCGCCGCCTGTCATCACCTACGGAGACTGGGTAGCCTCCTGGACCATGCAGACGCACCTCCGCGTGATCGTCGTGCTTTCGCTCAGCTGGCTCGGCGCGCTGCTCGCGCTCTGCCACCGCGTGAATGGAGGAGCAAAGGGCTTCTCGCGCGAGGGCGAGCCGGGCACCGCGGCGCCGCTCGCGCGGCTCCTGGCGATGGGCGGGCTGTACGGCCAACAGCGGCCCTACCTCGAGGTGGCCGGCGTCACCGCCTGCGCGGGCGTTCTCGGCATGGTTGCACTGGCCTGCTGCGACTTTGCCTACGCGCGGCACACAAAGGCGCGCTGGTTCGCGCTGCATGTGATCGCGAAT
>NW_005199338.1:0-1949 GCF_000372725.1 Emiliania huxleyi CCMP1516 | reverse complement strand
CGCCTCGACTGGAGCCGCGCCCGGATCGGCCGCCGCGTATGGCGCCGGGACCTGCTGCTGCGCCTGCCCAAGCTCCGGCTGCCCCAAGCTGGCGGTCGTCGGGTGCTGCAACGTGCTACGCTCCCCTCCCGGTCGAGTCTCCACGATCACAGCGCTGGCGTCCGTCGTCGCGTCCGTCGCCAGCGCCGTGGCGAGTTTGCTGGCGATGAGGAGGGAAAGCGCCATATGTGTCACAAGTCCAAGCACACGACAACATTGATGGCGAGCACGAAAGAGAATTTCGCGGTGTGATCCTGGAACGGATCTCGGAAGCCAGAGGAAGGTCGCTAGTCGAGAGAGATCGCCAGTGGAATAGGGAGTCCACCGTGCTGCGAGCCTGTCGCTGTCCCTTGTCAGGAGCAGGAGAACTAGGAGAGCGCAACCAGTAGGAGGCCCGCGCCTGCCCCCGTGCCGCCGGGTGCAACTTTGTCCTATATACGAGAGAGGAATCCCTGGGACCCTGTCGTGTGGGTGAACCCTGCCCAGCCCCCCTCCGTGTCGCGATGCGCTCCCCGCTCCCGTTCCCCTGTGTCCCTGATCGTCCTTCCAAGATCCTGCTCGTGCAGGTGGGGACCCTGTCCTTCTCACACCCCTCGTTTGGCGTGCCCGTTTTATTTTATTTATTTATTACGGATCTCGGAGCGAGTGGGAGGAGAAGCGGAGGAGGGGATGAGGACGCGCCTATGCCAAGCCATGCAGGGACAGGGAGTGTTTGTGTGCTTTTGTTGTGCAGCCCCTGTGGTCCATGAGAAGAGGAGGCGAGGAGACGGGTTGGCGGCGAGGGGGGGGCAGCCGCCGCAACAGGCGAGCGCACCCCGAGCCGGGGCTGCACCTAGGGGTCGGCCTTCCCCGACGCGGATCTTGCCACAAAGGGCACGAGGCAGCCCGGTGAGGTTCGTGCCGGCAGCAGATAGGGCAAAACAACGGGAGAAGGCGATCCGAGAGGCCGAGATGGATCAAGTGGCCGCGGCGGCAGGCGAAAGGGCGGTCCTGGCGGAACTCAGGGCGATCGGGCTGTCGTTCGCGGCCAGCACCGGCGTTCTCAGGCCAGTACAGGCACGAGAGGTGCGGGGCCTGGCTAAACGACTAGTTGGCTCGACAGACCTTCTTGGACAGGTCTTCCGGTGGGATGGGGAGGACTACCTTGTCAACGACATTGCACCGGGACCGACACAGTCTGGGAGGCAGGCGATGAAGGCGTACGCCTGCTGTGTGAAGAGGCGTGTGGCATCGGCGGGCCCGCTGTCCGAACACAACTCGGCCTTTGATATCCGGGCGGTGCGGGACCGAATCGAGAGGGACCGGGTGAAGGGGGAGGCGGCGCAGCTACTGCGCAGCCTACGACCTGGGGCGGAGCGGCGGGAGGGAGAAGTGGGGCCATCGGCGAACCTGGGCCCTGCCCCCCCCCCCTCCCGAGGGGAGACGAGAGCTAGGCCCCCCCCCACGAGTGAGGTGGACGGCCGACGCGTGGAACCGCGGCTAGAACGATCGCAGGGGCAGGGGGCCGCCCCCGTGGCCCCACCCCAGGGGTCGCGGCTGCCGGCACCGGCACCCCGCTGCCCATCCGCGCGCTTCCTCCGCGAGGCCAACCGGCGCGTCCGCCAGTGGATACGCGAGGGTACACGCCACCCGGAGCGGACCCTCGCCAAGATCGACTTCAAGCTCGAGACCGGCGTCGCTAAGTGGTACTGAGGCCAAGCATCCAATGGCCAGTGTGCGCTGACGGCTTGATGACAAGCCTCGCCTCGCGACCGGCGACTGTACTTGCTCTCACAACGCGTGCCACTCGCGCAAGTACCACTGTGCCGTGACCACACTGCGTGCCGTGACCTGTGCCTCTCGCCTCTCTCTTCGGGTGGCTAACCTAACCTAGGGGAAGAGGGGCTCGCTTGCTTACTGTTTAAAAAAAT
>NW_005199339.1:0-1949 GCF_000372725.1 Emiliania huxleyi CCMP1516 | reverse complement strand
AAGCTGGAGCCGCTCGCCGGCAGCAGGCGGGCGCGAGGCGGCGTGGCAGCGAGGCGGCAGGGCGGCGCTGCTCTCGCGGCACGCCTGCGACTCGCCCGTCGCGCGCAGCTCCATCGCGAGGCTCCACTCGCCGCCCTCGAAGGAGTTGCGGTTGGCGATCCACCCCTTCTGCGACTGCTTCTCCGCCGTCAGCCGCACGAACCCCCTGTGCGCCACCGCGGAGCCGCCCAGCTCCCAGTCGGAGATAACGCGCATGCCCGTGAAGTCGTTTACGGCCTCGAACGGCGCCATAAAAGAGTGCTTCATGATAGGTGCGCCAGGAGCCTGCGCCGCGGCGGCTGCAAAGCAGCCCGCAGCGAGCACGAGCGGCCGCGTTCGGCTTGTAGAAGCGTGGCTTTGCGGCATGTCGCGGCGCGCTGTGATGTGTCAGCAAGTTCACTTTTCTTTCGCCTCCCTCCGCCGCCCTTCACGACGGATACCTTTCTACCTACCTACCTACCTACGGATAATGTAGTCCCCACACTCGCTGTCGTGGGATCGCTTGTCGTGTGAGAGACTGCGTTATATTCTTGTTTTGTAAGCGGTTTCTCTTTTCTTGTGCGAGATTGCAGATTCTTTTGTGGTTGGTGTCCAGTCAGGGCTCAGGCGGCTCAGGCGTCAGGGAGCTGGGGAGCCTCTCTGGGAGTGGGACTGTTCTTCACCTCTGATCCGGTCCTACCGATGTGCATGGAAGGACATGCGTCATGCCACAGGCACAGCAACCAGGACCAGAGCAAGAAAATGGCCTTCAGACACGAGTACTTGCCCGTCCTTGTGACGTAGTCTGTACGCTCTCTCTTCTTCCCGTCCCTTCGCTTCGTCTCCTCCGGGCCGCTCCGCTCGCGCTCGCTCGCGCCTCCCGCGAGGGCTCGCCTTTGTTTGTGTCCGGCGGCCCTCCCTCAGCGGATCCGGCTGAGCTCAAGGCCGGGGCAGCGCGCCGAGAGGGCCTCGGGCAGCGGCGGGCTCGCTTGCCCGCCCGCCCCTCCGATGCTCGAGATCTTCCAGAAGCGCAGCGTCTCGTCCGAGCCGGCGGAGAGGGCGGTCCCTCCGTCTGGGCTCACAGCGAGGTGTAGCACGCGGCCGCGGTGGCCGGTCAGCTGGGCGACGGGGAGCAGGTTGGGGCGCCACAGCCGGACCGAGTTGGAGGTCGAGTTCATGGACGAGAAGCCGTGGCTCGTCACCAGCTCGCGCCGCGCCACCGACCAGCGCACGCCCGACACCTGCGAGCCGGTCGCCACGCTTTGCAGCTCTCGCTCCGCGGCGGCGCCCGTGTCCCAGATGCGGATAGAGCCGTCGGTGGTGCCGCCGCCCGTCGCGAGGCAGTGCCTCCGCCACGGGCAAAAGTCCAGCGCCTTGACGGCCGCCGAGTGCGCCGTCAGCTCCAGCCTGGCCGCGCGGGGCGAGCGCACGTCGCAGACCCGGACGGTGTGGTCGTTGCTGCCCGAGGCGAGCTGCGCGACGCCGTCCGGAGCAAAGCGGAGGCCACACACCTCGCCGCGGTGGGCGGGAAGCGTGCAGGCGGCGCCGCCGCGCCGCCGCACGTCAAAGATGGCCACGGCACCGCCAGCGAACCCGGCCGCCAGCTCGTGAGGCCCGCCCCACGACAGCGAGGAGGCACGGCCCTCGCCGCCGCCGCCTAGCGAGGAGATGTGCGCCGTCGTCTCTTGCGCGTCGACCAGCTCGACCTTCCCGCCGCTCGAGCCGACGGCGAGCCGGACGCCGTCCCGCCGGAAGCCCACGGACGTGACGTAACCTCCCTCGTCCCCTTCCGCCGCCTGAGTCACGGGTTTGCCCTATGCCGGCGCCTCGCTCGTAGAAGATATTTGACCCCCCTCAAGCCCGACCCCCCCCAATGGTTGGTGCCCCGCCCTGTCCTACAACCTTTCGGGTACAAATTTTTTCCCGCCATC
>NW_005199340.1:0-1949 GCF_000372725.1 Emiliania huxleyi CCMP1516 | reverse complement strand
GTGCACGAGGCTTGCCGAGCGCCAGACCACCCGACGCTGCCGCTGCCGTACCTCTGCCCGATCGACCACTACCTCTCCCCCGCTGCCCTCGCCGACTCGCCCTTCGCCCACCGCGAGCGCGGCTTCCTCGAGGGCAAGCGCACCGCCGGGGCGGAGCAGTGGCGGCGGCAGGTCGTGCTGCCGTGCCCCGCCGGCGCGTCCTGCTTCGACGGTTCCGAGGGGCTCGCCCTCGCCACGGGCGCGAGCGAGGCGGAGCTGGTGAGGCGTCTCGGCCGCGTCGACGCGCCGGTGCTGCACTTTGCCGACATCGAGGCGGCGCTCGGCCGCTTCGAGAGCAGCGCAAAGGGCGCGGAGTGGCACGAGCAGGCGCAGGAGCTGCTCGACGCGTACTGCTGCACCACGCACCCCAACTTCATGAAGCGCGGCCAGACGGTGCCGTACATCCTGCCGCACCTGCCCGCCGCGTGGCCGGGGAGGCGGCGCGACGACTACTTTGAGCCGTACCGCAAGGCGCTCGGGGCGCTGTTTGAGGCGGCGGGCGACAACGAGACGGCGAGGGCGTTTCGGGAGTGAGTGAGTGAGTGAGTGTGTGTGTGTGTGTGTGCGCGCGCGCGCGCCTCAAAACCTTCGTCTAGTCTAGTGATTTGAACGCCTCACGAAAAAGAAAATAAATCCCGAAGAATAAAAAAAGGAGAAACGAAATGAGGAAAGGGCGACGGTGGTCGTGGACAAGGTCAAGGACGAAGGAGGCGCGAGGGGGGTGAAAAGAACGAAGAGGCCCGACTGGGGGATTTGGTTTGGGGGGGGGGGGGGGAGGGAGGGCGGGGGATGGGGGGGGGAAGAAGAGTGACTGTCTGACTGGTGAGTGAGTGAGTGAGTGAGTGAGAAAAAAACGCCACTTAATACAACAAACTCCTCATAGAGAACACGAGGGTTCGGGGGGACTCAAGAGAGAGGAGAAAACTTCATGACGAACAGGTGCGAACTTGCGCGAGCTAGCTGAAAAGAAAGACCCAGCATCTCCGCAGCACCACCGCACTCGTTTTACTTCTTTCTTTCTTTACGAGTCAGTCACGAAGCTTGTGCCCTTTCCGACACCGCCGCATGCATGTGCATATCCTCGTCTCTTCAGAGCACCCGGCGCATGCAGTCCCACTCCTCGATGCCCGCTGACCTCACGGCGTTCGGCAAACTGAGCACCCAGCCGGACCACCGATACGCTGGCACGCTGCTCATGTACGCCGCTTGGAGCAACGACGAGCACGCAGTCGGGGCCCTCCTGAAGCAGCACGGCAGACAGCTGGCAAACTTTTGCGACTATGATAAGCGTACGCCGCTCCACGTCGCGGCGAGCGAGGGCCACATGGCAATAGTCAAGCTGCTGCTCGAGTCGGGCGCAGCGGTGATCCGGAGCGACCGCTGGAACGGGTCGGCCCTCGACGACGCGCTGCGCCACGACCACAAGGAGATCGCGCAGGTGCTTCGCGACGCCGGCGCGCAGCTCGGAATGTCTGCGGAGCAAGCTGCGGCGAAGCTGACTTCGGCAGCTGCGGCGGGCAATGTGCAGCGCGTGAGGGAGGTGCTCGATGACTACTGCCTGAGAGATCTGCCGCAGGACTATGACAACCGGACCGCGCTTCACCTCGCCGCGAGCAACGGGCATGGCGAGGTCGTCGCGCTCCTGATCGCGGCGGGAGCGCAGCCCAGCATCTGCGACCGCTGGGGCGGCACGCCGCTGGACGACGCGAAGAGGCACGGGCACGCGGCGGTCGTGGCGCAGCTGGCCCGAAGCGGGCGGCGTGGGCGGCTCGGGCCTTCAGCGGAGCGGCCTCCGCCGCGAGGACTCGGTCAGCGGCGGGATGGCGCTCCTCGAGGACGCGACGCATGTGAGCTGGGAGGAGATCGAGCTTGTCGAGAAGATCGGCACGGGCGGCTTCGGCAACATCTTC
>NW_005199341.1:0-1950 GCF_000372725.1 Emiliania huxleyi CCMP1516 | reverse complement strand
GACAGGTCGCACGTCGTTCCTTTGACGCCGACGTGACTCACCCGTGCAGATCACATCAGGACACGGTCTCGACGCGCTCGGTACGACGCCTGCGACCCGTCTCGGGTCAGGTGGCACGACGCTCATCGCGCCTACCAGCGCTGCCGTGCAGGTTGCCACGACGAGGTCGAGCACGCTTCTATACGCTCGCCGAGCCTTCCTTTCCATCCCATTTGGCAGGCTGGGAACGGTGGCGGTCAGAGGCAAAGCATACGAGGGGTGGTGGAACCACATGTCACGGCTACTGCCGGCTCGACCCCACGATAGCCTCCGGAGGCTGACTTTGAGGCACAATCATCGGACGACGTCGGCGAGTTGAGTCGCGCTCGCGGTAGCCAGATGACCTCTCATACTAGTATCATCGGCCATGGCCGCAGGAAGCGCGGGGGAGGGCGCTGGGAGCAACACGGAGCTCCGTTGGACGTTTTCAAGATTAGCGTGTCAGAGTGAAATGGAACTAGCCGTGTGGCCGCACGCGGCGGCGCGGCACCGTCCGGCCAACCCGTCGCGAGGAAGCCCTGGGGCGCCTGCGGCTTAAACGGCTTAAAACGGGCCTAGGCCCATTTTAAGGCTGCCTGGGCCGCCGAATCCTTAAACGGTCTTAAACGCTTAAACGGTGCGGGAGAGAGCTCCCGAGGTCGATGGTCCGGGAGGCTCCCGGTACGCGGTAGACGCCGTAGGCCGGGAAGCTGGCTACAGTCAGCTAGCACGCGTCCCCTATGCGAGTATGGCTCCTGCCAGTGCACCAGACTTACAGATGTGTCTTCAGAGGCGGGTTTGTGCGCCCAATAACGGCAGTATTGGACAATTGGAGAAAACGGCGCGGAACCCAGCGACGCATGCCGGTGAGGCCGATTTTCTTAAATGGTCTTAAAAGAGGGACCACCCCCCGTGCCTGCAATCTCTTAAATGGCAAGTTAAGCCCCCAAACCTCCTCGTTTCTTAAAGGTCTTAAAAAAATCCAAGAGAGTAGTAAGATCTAAGAAGGCGGGAGAATCCAAAAAAGCCGCCCAAAAAGCCACAAAAAGCCAGCGAGCCTCCCGTTACGCGATTGCTCGCGAAGCGCAGCATGATGCGTGGCCAGCGTGGGAGCAGGCCGGCGCCGACGCTGCCAGAAAATCCGGCCCTCAGAACCCTAGGGTCCCCTAAGAGAGCAACCGTTACGCCTTTGAGGCTTGATCTCTCACCCACCCAGCACCAGTGTCTCACACGGACGACCACTCACGGGCGCCGCGCGCAATGGGCGCCGGCTTCGAGCGCAGCCGCGGCTGGCGGGCTAAAATAGACTTTGCATTAGACAAGACTGTATTCGACGAGCACGCGATGCCGCTTGAAGCCGCTCGAGCCAAAGCAGAGGTCAAAGCGTCCAAGCGTCCCGACCTCCTTGGCTTCTCCAAGCCCTCCTGGAACTCCTCCACACTGCCAGAAAACTTTGTTCCGTTTCCAGAGCGACCGATGATGCACCAATTGTCCAAGTATCACTCGCTCAAACGGTTCGACTACGACCACCGTGCTGAAGTGCTGGAGGCAAGTGATGGCAACTCCGACTCCCAATATATTGGCCGGGGAAGCAAACTGCAGTACACGGAGCGGCACATCGCACGCTCAGCGCCGGCGTTGAGCATTTTACGATCGGCCCCACTTCATCCAGCGCTGAGGGATAAGGCGCGGTGGAACGTGACGACCGGGGGCGAACCACATGAGGCGGCCAAAGCGCACAGGCTGCGGGCGGAGATGCAGCTCCGTTCCGCGGCACGCAACTCGAGGAGGCACGGGGTTCCTCCCGGTCGCGTGGGAGCTATGGAGCGCTCCGTTGCACTCATTGATCAAGAGCGAGCCCGCAAGAAGGCGACACGACTCTTTGGAAACACAGCCCGTCCCCGATCACGGCCGCCGCTCTCGGAATCTGAT
>NW_005199342.1:0-1950 GCF_000372725.1 Emiliania huxleyi CCMP1516 | reverse complement strand
GGCTGCCTTTGCGAGAATGACCTCCAATAAATAAATAAATAAAACGGACACCTCTACTAGGAGATGGGTAAAAAGGAACAGGTCCCCGCCCTTGCGATCTTTGTGCAGGGTTCTTTGTGGGTGTGGTCGGCGACTAGCCGGGGTCGTCCTCCCGATGGGGGACTAGCACTAGCCGTCTTCCACATGGTCCCTCGGGTCCCTGCTGCTCCTAATCTCTTCGTACATCCTCCTGCTGATCTCCGCAACGTCCTGCTCCCTCCCTCGTCTCGCCCTGCGCGCCTGCTCCGCCTCACCGTCGTCTGCCCTGCGTCGTCTGGTGACGGGTCCTCCGTAGTCGGTCGAGGTCGCCGCCCTCCTCGTGCCTCTTCCCAACGTTCCCTCGGCGGTCGATGCCGTCTGGTCCGCCTCCGCCGTCCCCGGGTCTGACCTGCCCTCGTCTGCACTAGCTTCTGTTTCGTCATCACTGGCGCCTCTCCTCTTCTTTCTCCTCTTCTTGTATGCTTTGTACATTGCGTCGATTCCTTTTCGCGTGAGCACCACCCTGAAGCTCGCCCAGCAGCGGAACCGCTCCCTAAGTCGAAGGAGCATCATCAGTCTCACCCACTTCGCTCGCTGCCCACTGTCTCCGCTCCCTCCCGCTTGAGCTGCGGTCGCGGTCCTCGTTCGTCCCGCTGGCTGCTGGCCTGTCTGCACGTTGCCTCCGTTATCCCTCCTCCTCCGCGACTCCCTCAAGGCCGGGCGGGCCTCCTTCCACCCAGCGAAGAGCTTCCTCAGCCACTCGATGTGAAAATCGATTACCAACGGCAAGAGAGAGAGAGATTTCTCTCTCTCTCAACGGCAACGCCCAACGAAGAATTTTCCAGTAAAAGAAAGAGTGTCTGCTGTTCCCGGAAAGTGAGAAACGCTCGGGCAGCGTGGCGCATCTACTTGAGCACTTGAGCACTGGATAGGGTCGATTCCGCATGGCGGGTACGGGACCCCCCCCCGTCTGCGTGAGTGCTTCACGACACGTTTTGCGCGTCTATTCCGCTTGCGGGTTGGCTCCCGAGTGACAGCCCCGTCATGGAGTTCCATGCGATGGCCAGGGATTCGAGCGGAGGGTGCCCCGGATTCATCTATCCGTTGGGCCCCGGCACCTATTTTAGAACTGATCACTTTGCGCAGCAGCCGTCGGCCGCCGCTTTTTAGCTGGACGGCAGTGCGCTGCGCCGTCGCTCTGTCGTGCACGCTCTCGTGCTTCGTTGTGACCCACCCTGTCCCACCCGTGTGTGATCAGTGTCTACGGAGGGAGTGTCTTTGGCTCACGCCAGGGCGCTCGTTGCTCCTCCGTCTCTTTGTATCTTCCATACCTAGGTATGCGTTTATCAGCTCGCCTTTCGAATTTTCGCTTCGCGCGCTAACGACATCGATTCTCACGACACGTTTTGCGCGTCGATTCCGCTACCTGGGTAGGCGGGTACCCGGTACGGGTACGTCCATCGGCTACCGGGTAGCCAGTCGGTGAGGCTCACGCGTCGCTGCGCCAATGGCGTCGCCTGACGCGCCATGGTTGACGGGGGCATGGTCGACGACCGCGCTCACCCTCTGCATGGCCTCACACGAGCGGCTCGGCGAGAGGTCTCCCCTCCGGCTGGTGGCGTCGCACGCCGATCTCCTCCGCTGCATCATGCGCTTCATAGAGCTGATCGTGCCGGACGACGCGCCCTCGCTGGCCGTAGCCATCGCGCGTGCCGCGCCGGGGCAGCGCATCCTGCTGCGCCGGGGCGAGCACCACATCGACTGCGGCGCCGCGCTGCAGCCGCTGAGCGCTCTGCCGCTCGCCATCCGAGGCGAGGTGGGCGCGGTCGTTCGAGGCACGCTCGTGCTCGGCGCCGGCGGCGGCTCCATCCACGGCGTGCGCTTCGACGACGCCGGCGGCAGCTGCCTGTAGAGGTGACAGGTCCAGGTGTT
>NW_005199343.1:67691-99051 GCF_000372725.1 Emiliania huxleyi CCMP1516 | reverse complement strand
CGGTGGCGGCGGTGGTGCGGGGGATTGACAGGGGAGGCGGCGGGATTGACAGGGGATGGAGAGCCGCCTCGAACGCGGCACTGCCTTTGCCGGCGGCGCGCAGCCGGAGCCGCAGGCCACCCCTCCGCTGCTCCCCTTGTCCGAACAGCCTCGACTAGATCCCCGATCGGACGCCGCGCGTCTGAGACGCGGGCGCCTTGCGGGCAGAGCCCTTAGGCTTAGCCACCCTTTATCTTGCGCGGTCAAAACTACCGAATCCATACTTCCGGGCCTGGGTTCGGGCTCCGCCGTGCGTGTGGGGGTGCTGTCGGAAGTGCTTTGCGCACTTGGAGCACTTGGAGTGCAGTCATTAACCGCACATCCAGGGCCGGGGAGCTAAGAAGCGCACCCAGCGGGCCGGATGATTGGCATCGGGTTGCGGGCAAGAGAGCCCTAGCCCTGGGGGTGCGCGTTCGCAGGGCAAGGGCGCCGTAAAGTAAACACGGGTCTCCGAGGGTTAGCCCCGCGTACCGGGTTTCCCCTTAACTGCAGGACGCCCCCTCTACTCGGAGCTAATGAACACCACACTGCACGCCCCACACCACCGCTCTACACTCACTTGCGCAGACACTCGAGTAGACCCGCTGAGGGCTCACCCCTCGTCTTCCCAGGGTCCCGACCTTCCTTGATTCGCTCTCTTGCTCGTCTCCCGAGCGTTATGCGACGACCGGTATGGTCGTTTCCCTCGTTGTTGGTGTCGCTTTCTCCGCTGCCGCCCTTCGTCTTCGCCAGCTTCTCCCGGCTCCACCGCTTTTCGCGGGATTTTTTTCTTTTCTGGCCTTCTGCTCGCTCGTCGACGCGCCTTCTTCGCGCACTCTTGTTCGCCTGCACGCTCGAGTCGCCTTCCACCCCGGCAGCCGCGCAGCCTCGCACACCCGGATGGGCAAGAAGGGCGGGAGGGGCGGCCGCAAGGTTGGCGGCGGCGGCCGGCGCCACGCAAACAAGGACCACCGCCAGTCCGGCCTCAAGCACACCGTCAACAAGGGGCGGTGGGACGACATCTGCGCGCGACAGCTGGCGCCCGGTGTGGCGGAGAAGGTGCTCGCCGAAAAAACCGTGCCCGACCCAGACCTGCCAGGACTGGGGCAGTACTTTTGCATAGCTTGCAGGCACGCCGGACCCGCCCCGCCCTCGCGCCACGCGCGGCCGCCGCCTGGCCGTTTCCCGTTCCCGCGAGCCAGCGGTGGCAGCAGGGTGCTCACCACGTGCTCCGCGCCCCGCCGCCGCAGCAAGTACTGCATCTCCGCCCAGGCGCTGGCAGACCACCAGAGGACGCCGAAGCACAGGCGCGCCGAAACAGAGTCTCGACGCAGGCCCTAACCGCCTTCGTCGCTGATCTCCCGGCGTGCTCTCAGGCGACGAACAAAAACATTGACAACGGAGAAGATATACGATCATGCCGAGGCGAACGCTGGTGCCGGCCGCGGGTCCATAGACAACGGCTTGCAGGAGCGTGAGGGAATGGCGGTCGAGTGATGCACGCATGTGCAGTATTTGCACGGCGGCGCCGCTGTGCTGGGACGACGTGGGGCTGTGACCCATGCGATTTTGCGGCAACTTGCGGTGTGTACGGTCAACACGCCGGCGGGTCTCGTGTTGCGAGGAGTAGACGCCGGACACGGCTCCCTCTCCGGACTCCGCGCTTCGAGGAGATTGGCGCTGACCGCTGTGTAGAGCCGTTCCCGTACTGGCAGCGGTCGGCGTGTGCAGTGTCCCGACACGCGCCGCACCGCCGGTCACATGCGTATACGGTCGTCGCATGGTGATTGGCCGTACATTTCAGTCTTCACCCTGTCCCTAAATTCCTATGTGTGACGAGATTTTTTGCCCCCCCAAGGGCTCTCCCGTTTCTCTACATACATATCTAACCACGTACAAGGGCTGGGAGAACGGGCACTACCAGTACCACCGCAATAGCGCCGCCCTGGTGCGGTGTGCACTGGCCACTTCCGTTGCGCCGCCGGCCCAAGGCCAAGCGGTTGACTCCTCCCGACTGCCAGTCAGTCCGGGCTGCAACCGCACCGGCTGCCCTGCCCGGCAGGCGCTGCCGCGCCCCGCCGGCGCCAGGCCCCAAGCGCACACTCGCCCCGCGCACACGCTCCCAGCCGACTCCTTCCGCGCCACACACCGCAGAGGGGGCCTAAACACACACACACACACACACACGCCCACAGCGCATACGAGGGCGCGAAGGAATCAGAGAGACTCGCAGCAGGTTCAACAGCCAGGCCTAGCCGGGAGCTGGAGAGCTCTGCTCGGGCGCCCCTCCCGCCGCCGGCCCTCCCGCCGCCGCCCCTGCGGGCGCCGGCTCGGCCGCCGGCGCCCCTCTGGGCCCTCCGAAGGCGCGGTCGACGATCGCCTCAACGGGGTGATCGAACAGGACCGGCACCAGAGGTATGCACGCGATGCCGCAGCCGGTCGGCACCCAGCGCCGCCAGCCGAGGAGGTGGGGCGGGGACGCGTAGCCGAGCCTCGCGTGGAGGAGCACGTGCTGCGCCGCGTGCACGACCGAGTGGATGAACGCGGCAGGCAGCAGCATCGTCGCCACCGCCTGGAAGGTGGAGGCGTGCAGCACGGCGCGCCGAACGGCGCGGGCCGACGGCGTGAGATCGTGCACCTCGAAGCCGTGGATGACGACGTCCAGCGTCACGTAGAGCCACGAGACGAGATACGAGGCGCTCACCCATGCCGACGCCACGACCGGGCGCAGCGACTCGCCCAGCTCAGAGGTGAAGGCGGTGAGGCGATAGTGGGTGAGGAACCAGCGCAGCCGCCGCCGCAGCTCGACGCCAAGGGGCGGGAGCGGACGCGAGGGAGGCTCCGCCACCGGCTCCGGCGCGGCTCTGCAGAGCGTCTGATCGGGCGAGTCGTCCTGCGGCGGCAGCGCGCACCGACTCGGCACGGCGAGCAGAAGCAGCAGTAGGCGCCATTGTCGAGGCATGTGGAGAGTGGCGCGGCAGGACGCGCGGCGTCTCCTCGCTCTCGACCCGAGCGCGTGGCGCGCGCTCTGCCCGACCGAGCCGTCTATCTCACCACTCCCCAAAATAACGCGCCTGAGGAGAGCTGGGAATAGGACCGCCGCAAGCGGCGTGGCGTGGAGCGGTTGAGCATCCCTCCGGGGGCCCCTCTGCGCCGGGGAGGCGTTGTTGGAGGCTAGGACGCAAGAGCGTCTGTCGCCCTTTTCAAACTCGGGGCCCACTCCGCTACCTACGGGCTAGGCTACGGCCTACGCTCCGACCCGACCGAATTTGGAGGGCCTAAAAGTTTAAGGTCATTCACGGGTGTCCGCGGCCCACTGTGACCGCTGGTGGACAGTGACCGCCGCAAACCCTGTGTTCAGCTCCACGGTCGGATATTTTTGTAGGCACCGGAACGCAAGAAAAAAAACTAGAACAAAATAGTTGTTTGGTATTGCTAAAAATCTCTCTCTCTCTAAAAACTAGTATGTCTTCGAGTGAAAAGTAATCCGAGCAAACCCGCGGCCGCAATGAATTAACAGGGGCGGTTTTCGAGGGGGAATCTGGAGAATCTCGAATCTGGGAATCGGCTCACCACGGATCCCCACCTCATCGAAAAACTTTTCACTCCAAGACATACTAGTTTTTTAAGGTGATCTACAACCAAAAGATTTAGGGCCCTTAAGGCCGGATACGGGACCTTGAGGATTTCTCGTGTACTTTGAGGATTCTTCTCTGCTCCAAACTGCTCGTCGTGCTGACCGGCTGAACCGCCAATATTTACTGCATCGACAACCCCAGGCACTCGCGCGCAACATTTCTAGCTTGGGAAAAGAGAAAGCGCGCTGAAACGTAACAAATTCGGCCAAATTCGGCCGGCGGATGATCACGCGCAGCCGACCTGTTTGTTATGCTGACGCGACTCGGTCTGTTGCTCTTGTGAGTGTGCGGCGGATGTCGCACTCGCACCAAAGGATATGTGCACGCTGTCAGACCTTGTCGGCCGGCCCCGCCTGGTCGGCGGATCTCAGACACACTCTGAATCGCGGCAGTCAGCACCGCGCGACCTTCTTGGCGCCGGCGCGGCTGTTCTTGTTGGTGGGGCGATGGCTTTCGCGGGCAGTGCTGCTGCCCGGGCGGCCGCGCTGGAATCGCGACGGTCTGCTCCTGGCACGACCTCGGGGTCTAGCTGCGGCGCAGCGCCGTCTCCCCACAGGCTCGGAGTCCGTGTAGCGTCACGATGGTCGGATAGTGAAGGGCTCTCCGACAGTGAGGACGAGGACGCGTGGAGTGAATGTGGAGAGAACTCAGGCAGAAGCGATGGCAGCGAGGAAGAGGAAGAGTAGAGGGAGAAGAAGCCGAAGACGGCGGCGGAGGCGGAGGCAGCGAGGTCGGCGGCGAAGGCGAGGGCGGCACAAGCGGCGGCAGCAAAGGCGGAGGCAGAGGCGGCGAAGGCAGAGGCGGAGGCGGAGAAGGCAAAGTCCAAGGCGAAGGCAGCAAAGGAGCTGGCCGCCAGCAGCGATGGCAGTGACAGTGGGCGCAAGGCGGCAAAGAAGAAGAAGGAGGGCAAGAAGCCGGCGAGGAAGCCGGCGAGGAAGCCGGCAAGCAGCAGCAGCAGCAGTGACCGTGACAGCGATGCCAGGGAGAAAAAGAAGTTCCGCTCCACGGGGAAGGTTGATTGAGACGTGAAGCAGGGCGAACTCCTCGGCTCTTCACGGCGAACGGGATCCTTCGGGCCCTGTTCACGCGCGCGCGAGACGTGCAGACAGGGTTGCCAGGTGAGAGCGAATGGCGCGGTTCACGCCTCGCACAACCTAGAGAGAGAGATGCTCTTTGCATGGTGGGACATAAAGAGAGCGAGTACTTGAACTTGGGCGAGTAGGCCGTGCGGTCGTCGCTGCCGCGCGCGACCTTGCGCGTTTGTTTTTTGATGTTTTGTTTGACAGGAACGGAACACAACAACAAACAACACTCACACGTCATTTGGGGTTGTTTGTTTGTCCGTTGGAAGGAGAGAGAGTGGGAGAGAAAAACATGTTGTTCTCACATTTCCGGAAACGCAAAGAAATTTCTGGTCCTCTGGTTTGTTTCCCTCGCTCTGGGTTGCCGGAACAGGCCAACGTCAATTCTGTCCTTGCCAAGGAGCGAGAAAGCAGGTGTATATTATTTTTGCTTGGGCGGCCCTCATGATGAAATTCTGGAAAAACCTGACCGGCCCCTGCGGTGCCCCTACCTACCTACCTACCTACCTACCTTACTTATGGGAAACTAAAAAGAAAGCCGTCCGCTTGCTAGTACAGGCCGAGCACCCAAGGCTGGGCTCGGGGGGACACAGGCTAGCATGGCCGACGCACCGGCGGGGTCGGCCACCGTCGCTGACGACTCCGCCGCATTGGCTGCGGCCGTGCAGGGCGTCGGGGCAGGCGGCGCCCCTCCGGCGCCCGCTGCTGGCATCGCGCAGGCGCCGCCCACCGCTGCGGCGGGCTCATCTTCTCTTCCTTTTGCCGTGGCAGTGCCCGTCGGCGCCATAGTCGGGACGCTACCGAACAGCAAGAAACGGAAAGTCTCGCTCCGCCCCGACGGCACGCGATTCGAGATCGACGACGACGGGATCCGCGAGCCCTTTGTCATGAGGGGCGACGTGCCGTTCCACGACGTTGTCGGCTGCACCAAAGCGGAAGGGTTTACCAGTACGTCCGCCAGGCACGACCGTGCCCTTCTGCTCCACTGCCGCGCATGCCGCACGGCGCGGGAGAACGCCGCCAGGCGGGCTGAGGGGGCGGCGGCGGAGGCGGCTCGGAGGCAGGCGTCGGCGGCAGCGGCAGCGGCGGCGGCAGATGACGCCGAGGCACCACCGCCACCGCCGCCTGGAGAGCCGGGGGCCAAGCGCGGTAAGCTCGACTTCTTCTACAAGAAAGAGTCCGGTCCGCCGCCAGCACCGGCGCCATCGCCGGCGGCGAGCGGCGAGAGCGGCAGCGCGAGTGAGGGTGCCGACGGCGGCGCGCCCGCGCGCGCAGCCAAGGCTCCCACCGCAGCGGACGCACCGGCGGCAGCGGCGCCGGCGCCGGCGCAGTCACTCGCCGAGGAGGACGCCGCGGCCCGCGCCAAGCTGCGCCTCGAGCAGGGCGACAGCTTCGAGGCGGCGGTCGACCGTCACTTCTCCGCCATGGAGCTGGAGGTGCCATGGGGGGTGGGTGGCGAGGAGGCGGCGGTGCTCGCGATGGAGGCGGTCAAAGCACACGCGCAGTTGCTGCACCGGTGCCCCGGCTACACGCTGAATCTCGGCGGCAACCCCGTTGCGACGCACTACCCCTACGCCCGCCACCTCACGGAGAAGCCGCCGTGGACCATGCCAGACGAGGACGGCGTCGTGCGCGCGCGGCGGCTAGGGCCTGCCGAGCCGGGCTGCGATCAGCTGGTCACCATCGAGCTGGGCGAGAAGGAGGCGATGCCGTGCACCGCGTGCAGCAAGCTCGGCTCCCTGGTCAGGCTGCACGAGCTCGAGCGCAAGGCTGTGGATCCCGGGTTCAGCGCCACGACTGCTCACGACGCGTACCTGTCTCACGTCCAGATGTGTGAGCGGCGAGACACGCAGAAGGGGCGGCGGCACGCGGAGCACCTGTCGGGCCACACTGCGGGCCGCGCCGTCGACCGCGCCGTCAAGAACCGCGACTGCACCAAGCGCGTCTTCAAGCTCCTCACGGCCAACAAGCTGCCACGCGTGCACCAGCTCTTCTCGCAGGCGCTCAAGCGCGGCGCCACCTCCGAGATGATCGAAAAGCTCGTGACCAAGTACGTGAACGGCGAGTACGCGCCGCGCGGCTACGACCAGGAGGACTGCGACCGCTCGCTGCTCGCCCTCCGCCTCAGCGGCGGCCGGCTCCTCTACTCGCTGTCCAAGTCGAGCGGGCACGCGTCGCGCTCCTTTGTCTACCAGTGCGGCCGGCCGCTGCACCGCTTCCTCATCTGCCCCGCCGCGATCGAGGAGGCCATCGTGAGGGGCAACATGGAGCACTTCATCTTCTCCAAGCCGGCGTCGGGTCGCACGCTGTGGACGCTAATGGCGGACAACGTCGCAGTCGACGGGCGCCCCCGCTTCGCCCAGCAGCGCAACTGCATCTACGGCTTCTGCCGCGAGCACACTCCCGGCGGCGGCGCACCACTCTTCTTCAACAGTGCGGCGGACGCGATCAACCTCAAGGCGCAGTTCGAGGCTGGCACAGTCCACCTCGCCAAGGAGGCGCTCGTGGCGGCCCTTGCGCCCAACTCCAAGACGGAGTACCACTGCCGGCCGGTGGCGGCGCAGGGCTCGTGCTGCAAGGACACCAACTGGAAGCACCACCACAGCGTCATCGCGCTCATCGAGAAGGTCTGGTATGAGGACCCGCGCGGCTACGCGATGCGCGGCCCCATCTCCAACTCGGTGAGCGACGGCGCTGGCATCTTTCGCCAGGTGAGCTCGCCCAATCTCGCGCAATCTCGCGCAATCTCGCCTAATCTCGGTCCAATCTCGCTCGACTGTTCTCACCCCAGCCCCTCCCCCCATTCCCTAGTGTGCTGTGCAGCGGTACCAGCGGCTCCGGATGCCAGAGGGCAAGGTGCGCGACACCCTCGCGCAGTGCCCCCTCTTCGACTTGCTCTCCGGCCCGCACTGCATCACCGACGACACGGACTACAAGCACGATGGCAAGGGCTTCAAGCGCGCTCTGAAGGCGGTGGACCGGGGCGTCCAGATCGTTTCGCACACCTTCTACGCCGCCGACTGGCGCCGCATCTTCGCCGCCCTCGGCTACACCGAGAAGCAGATCAAGGAGATGCTCGAGCCCGACGACGAGCAGAACGTCGAGGCGATGGTGATGCTCTTCCAGGCGCTAGCCAAGCTGAGCGACGTGACGGCCGAGACGCTGAGCGGGGCGGGCCTCGGTGTGCCCGCTCTCCTAGGTGTCAAGGCGAAGGAGCTGCAGCTAATCGGCGCCATCGCGGCCTGCTACGTCTTCCTCTTCACGGCGAACGACAAGAGCATCCACGAGCATCTCGTCAACCTCGCCGAGCTGCAGTTCCTCCTCTTTGTGCTGTTTCGGCGCAACGGCACGAGCTTCCTCCCCGGCCAGAACTACTCCAACACCTCCTCCATGATTCGTGCCAAGTTCAAGTCGGTCGCACTTGCGCAGGCCGAGGGCATCACCGTCTACTACATCTTTCTCGACTGCGACGACCTGCTCGAGGGCTTCTTTGGCGTCCTGCGCACCATGTCCGGCACGCACTCCAACTTCGACATGCTGCAGCTGGAGGAGAAGGCGAGCGCCGCGATGCAGGTCTGCGAGATCTACACGCGGCGCCCCGAGTGGGATCGTGGCAGCCGCCGCCTCTCCGGCTCTCTCGACCACTGGAACACGCGCTCGTGGACCGGCTGCGTCGACCCTTCGAAGGTCAACGTGCCGCAGGCGTGGGCGGAGGGGATGGGGCGCGCGCGCGGTCGCTTCTGTGCGACTGGCCTCATCCCCACCGCCCAGGTCGACTTTGCCGCCATCGCGCGCGAGGTAGTCGGGGAGGGGGCGGGGGGGCACCCCACTGTGCTGATGCCGCGCGGGGTGCGCGTCGGCGCGCAGCTCCCCTCGACGTAGTAGTGTGGGGCGTGTGGTGCCTAAATTTCATGGTCACCACAAACACACACACACACACAAAGAGGCGGTTTCAATTCTTTTTCTTTGGGTTGGAAAATTCTTTGGGTTGGAGGGGCGGAGCAAAACGCGGAGCGCAGCTGGCGAGCGTAGCATGACAGAGCCGGAGGAGGATGCCACCCTCGAGCTCGAGGAGCAGCTGCCGCAGGAGGTGGCGCTCGCCGATGCCGAGGCGAACACAAAGGTCGACTCGATGCTGTACGACGTGCCTGACACGAATGGCACGGCGGTTCCCAAGGCGGCATTCTTGCGCGAGGTGTTCTCTGGCGCCTACGGAGCCAACCAACGCTTGTCGGCGGATCGGCTCAAACGCGTTGCAGGGATTGCTGCGCGCAAGCGGCCAGCCGAGGCGGAGGCGGCTGGCGGCGCGTTCCTCCACGAGAGCGTGCACCCCGACGACTCGGTCGCGGCGCTCGTCCCAATCTGGCACGCTCAAGGTGACCGTCGCTGTGGTGGAAGTGCATCGGCTGGACAAGGGCAACGGCGACAAGCGCGTCCCAGCCCTCGATGCAGCGGACCTCGCGGACGAGAAGGCGCTCGTCGTGGGGCGGGTGCTGCCGCTGGTCGTCAGCGAGGATGGTGCTTCCTGCACCTTCTACGAGGGAGGGTGGGGGGAGCAGGTCAGCGCGATTGCGCCCATGATCGTGCCGCTCGACTACGAGTGCGCAAAGGATGGCGACAAGCACACGCTGGTCTTCTCCTCGGACGACCTCAAGCACGCGCTGGACACGCTGGTGGACGCCAACAGCGAGCGGATGTCCAAGGTGCCCAAGACGTCGGTGTCGATGACATGCGTACCCTACGTCCACAACGGCTCGCCTCTCTTCGACTCGCCTTCTGGGGGCGAGCTGATCAATGAGACCACGGCAGCCAAGGAGGTTGCGTGCAGCATATGCAAGCAAGTGTGGCCGTCGCTTGAGATGCGGCAGCATATGGGCTTCCACATCCTGCACGAGCCCGCACGGCTCACGTCCGCCAACCCGTGCGGCTTCTGCGGCGGCGATGCCAGCCTCTGCCGCAGCTGGCTGGACACGACCGCCAAAACCACCAACCCCCGCACCAAGTGCGTGCTGCTAAAGGGCGTCGCGGGGCAGGAGCCGCTCAAGTACTCGCACGGTCACGCCAAGAAGATGTCCGCCCCCGCGCCCTGCACCAACCACTTGGTTGAGTGCGAGTTGTGCGAGCCCGAGCAGGGAGGGAAGCGGCCAGTGTTTTGGAGCTACAACTTGCGCGCCCACCATGCGGCGGCGCACCCCTCTCACCCGGTGCCCGCCGCTGCTCTGGTGGGGGATCTGGAGCGAGAGCTGGTGCGACAGGTTGGTGGGCTGCGCACTAAGGTCACCGCAGAGCAGAAGAGGAAGCTGTCGGCTGCCAATGCGCCTGCGCCTGCGGCGGCTGCGCCTGCTCCCGCCGCTACGGCGACCCCAGCGCCAGCCCCTGCGGCGGGCCCAGAGTAAGCCCGATTTCTTTTTTTGCTGTGAAAATTCCGGCGTGAAGACAGGGAAAAACCCGACGGAAGGGCCCAGACCTACCCTACCTACCCCGTCATGAGGGCCGCCCAAGCAAAAATAATATACACCTGGAGAAAGAAGAAAAAGAACTGCCTGCGCGCGCGACTTTCACCACCACGTGCAGCCCAACCCACAGTACAGGACCCACGGCACTTTTGCCGCCATGGTCAGCTTCACCGGCTGGGTGGCCCTCGCCACGTTTGTGGCGCAGAACACCGCCGCCGCGCTGCTGATGCGCTACGCGAAGACGCGCATGGAGCCGTACAACTCTGCAGTCGCCGTCCTGCTTCAGGAGGTCGCGCTCAAGCTGCCCATCTCGGTCGTGCTCTTCGCCGTCGAGTGCGGCGGCTTCGGCCAGATGGTGCAGAAGATCCGCCGCGACTTCAGCGAGCGGCCGCTGGAGTGGGCCCAGCTCTCCGTGCCCGCTCTCCTCTACCTCGTCACAAACATCTCCGTCTATGTCGGCTATGACAACTTGGAGGTGCCCTCGAGAGGCGCCGCCGGCGCTCGCGCGCGGCCCCGACGCGCCGAGCGCGCGCCTCGCATGCCCACAGGCCGCGCTCGGGATGGTTATGTACCAGAGCAAGATTGTCTTCACCGCCATCTTCTCGGTCACGCTGCTCAACAAGAAGATCTCAGTCAACCAGTGGTGCGGCGGCGGCGCGCCCGCTCGCGCGCTCTCGCCGGGCCGGCGCGTGAGGAACGCCGCTCTGCCCACAGGTGCGCCGTTTTCGTCCTCGTCCTCGGCGTCATCGCGGCGCAGGGCCTCCTCTTCCCGCAGCCCGCGCCAGAGGCGCACGCCCACCACGGGCACGGGCACGGCAAGCACGGCGGCGGCAGGAGCCTGGCGGCGGCGGCGGAGAAGAACCGGGTGGTGGGGATGGGCGCCTTCCTCCTCGCGGCCGTGTGCACCTCCTTCGCCTCCGTCTACTTTGAGAAGATGATCAAGTCGGACTCGAAGCCGTCGCTGTGGCTCCGCAACCTGCAGCTCGCAATGTACTCGGGTGAGGGGGGCAGGGGTAGGGCTGGTCGCTGCGCCTCTACCAACCTGCGGCCGGCCCGCGGCCCGCGCCCTCCCCTCCCTCCCGCCTCACCGGCCGGGTGGCCGAGCAGGCGTCATCGCCGTCGCCGGCCTCCTGATCAACGACTACGACGAGATTGCGAGGCAGGGCCCGCTGCACGGCTTCGGCTTCTGGACCTGGTGCGCGGTCCTCAACAACGCGCTGGGCAGGCTGCTCGTCGCTGTCATCATCAAGTGCGCTAGCACACGCCCCGAGCCCCGCTGGGCCCCGCTGGCCCCGCTGGCCCCCGCCCGGCGCGCCCACCCCGTGCATGCTTCGCCTGCTTCAGGTACGCCGACAACATCCTCCGCTCCTTCGCGCAGGGCCTCGCCATCGTCTCGGGCGCCGTGGGCTCGTACCTGCTCTTCGACTTTCAGATCACGGCGCAGTTCATGCTCGGCGTCGTGCTCGTCATCGGCGCCGTCTTTCTGTACGGAGCCCAGGCCAGCACACCCACCGAGCTGTGCGAGCAGCTGGCGCTCAGCTGCCTCGCGAGCGTCGCCCCCTCGCGAGGCGACAGCGCCCTCAGCGACGCCAGCGCGGACGCGCCGCTAAAGCCGGCTGCGTATGCGTCGGTGCAGCCAACGGAACCGCACACGGCAGACGAGGTGGAGGAGCCCTGACTGACCTCGCCAGGAGCTCGCCCGCCGGCGGTGGCCGCAACGGCAGCAACGCACCACGACCCCTGCAGTGCGGGCCACGCGACCCCCGCGCTGCATCCCCGCGCATGCCGCTGCGCCGATCAGCACGAGGTTTGTGTGCATGTGGTTGCAGGAGCTCGCCGCCGCGCGCCCCCCTACTGCTGCCTTGTGGACTCTACCTGTGTGTAATGGGGGGAGTTGATTGTGCTGACAAACAATGACGTGTGAGTGGTACACTTGTTTGGTATGCAAATCGATCTAAAAATATCTCTCATTGTGCTGCCCCTTTGAATGATATCCCGCTAGAAAACCCAACCCCAGCAGCAGGGCCAGGGGTAGGAATCCTGGGACCTAGCAGCCGAAACGCGAAAACCGACGGAGGCGGCGGGCCCGAGACTCTCTTTGCAAAAGAAACGGTACCGCGGCGCCGACTCTTTGATCGCGGTCTGCCGGAGTCACAGCAATGACGCTCAAGGCGGGCGAGGTCCGAGCGTACCTGCTCGCCAACGGCGTCACGAAAGCTCAGTACGACAAGGCGGAGGGGAGGGGCCTCTCGGGCTTGCAAGAGCTGGCGGAATCGGTGAACTGCACGCTCAAGGACGAGGAGACGGTGCGCATGGCTGTCGCGGCGGCCAGCGCAGAGAAGAAGGCGACGACTTCGGAAGCGGCCCTCACGCCGCTCACGGCGGAAGAGCGGAAACGCTTCGCAGCCGCGTTCGAGCACTTCGACAAGGACAAATCTGGGGAGCTTGACGTCAAGGAGTTTCGAAGCGCGATGCTCGACAGCGGGATGTGTCCTTACCCGTACGAGCAGGAGGAGCTTTTCAAGACGGCGGACATGGACGGCTCGGGCACCATCACCTTTGAGGAGTACTGCCACTTCATCCAAGTCTACCGCGCAAAGCAGAGCTGGTGGGAGCGCATGATGGAGTCGATGACGGACAAATTCATGCCCAAGCCCTCGTACCTCACCAAGACAGCGGCCAGCGCCGCGGAGCTGCATTAAGCACCGGCGACATGCACCCGCTGCAGCGGCGGTCGCAAGCGCGGTCCCGTGCCGTCTTTGGCGCGCGGTCCGTTGTGCGGCCACGCGGTGGGAGCTCATCGCTCTGCGAGCTCGACCCGGCACGAGAACCCGCGGTCTGAAGCCCTCTCTCCGTTGATAGTGTCTGTCTCCATCTCCGCGTCCGAGAGCTCCACGCGCGCTCTCTCTTATTTCTCTCTCTCGTCTCTGTCTGTGTATTCGTAACACTTAACTTTTGTCGTGCGGACGAGTCGTGGCGAGACTCTCGCGCTGCACGCGCTGGGACGTGCGCACGTGGGACCTGGGTCTGCCCGCCTCGGCGCCTGTCCGCTCCGCTGGCGTTGAGCCATCGCGGCGGCCAACGAACGCACAAGTTTAAAGTATTTCGCCCTTTCCGCAAGTGCCAAGACCCTGTGACGTACGCGCGGATACTCTCTATACACGCGGTGACCGCGTTCTACTCTCGCTCTCGTCTCGCGTGCGCCAGGGGAAGAGACTCACACACCACTCACCACACACCAGTGTCTCTGCTAGCTCAACTTCTAGCTCTCAGGACGCGGGACCTGGCGCCTCGCCGTCCCCGTCGGCGCCTTCACTAACGGCGCTATCCGCATCGACGTCGATCTCTACCCGGCGGCCACGCTCATCGTAGTTGGGGTCGTCCCGCTTCGACCGCGCGTCCAGCACGGCCTGCACGTAGCCGACGCCCAAGCCGAGGGCGGTGCCGACGAGGAGCAAGGTGAGCTCGTCCTGCTGGAAGATCGGGTGCAAGAGGCCCTCGAACTCGCGCGGCGAGAGGCGGCGCAGGTTGGTCTTGAGCGTGTCCTGCTGGGCGCGACGGAATCAGCGCTGCGCCGGAGCCCACGGGGTGCCATGCGGGAGGGGCGCGGTGCGAGGGAGTCGGCGGCGGAGGGAGTCGGCGGCGGAGGTGCGCGTGTGGCCGCGGGCGGTACCGCCTTGAGGCAGAGGGCTCGATGTGCTCTCGGCGTGCTCTCGGCGTGCTCTCGGCGTGCTCTCGGTGCGGCGCCTTGAGGTCGAGGGCTCCGTCGATGTAGCCGTGGGCGAGCGGCAGCTCGCGCGGCAGCAGCTGCAGGATGCGCTCCGAAGCGCGCTCCTCGAGGCCACGCCAGTGCGCTGCGCCTCCGAACGCCGTCGGGTCTGAGCCGCTGTAGACGACAGCCTGAGCGAGGGCGAGCGGCGCAAGGGCTGTCCGGGCGTGGTGCGGGAGAGGCGGCGGGTGCGTGTGCTGGCTTACCGCGGCGCCGGACATGAACTCGGAGGTGCGAGCCCGGAGGAGCGCGGCGAACTTTGGACCCCCCGAGCCGTGCAGCACGCTGTCCCAGATCGACTCGGAGGAGAGGAGCTTCTCCGTCATCGCCTGCGTGCGATGAGGGGTGTCACGCCGCTCCTGGGTGGCTCTGCCTCAGCACCGCAGGGCGCGCCTCCGCAAACTCCTCGGACACCTCGTGCTGCCGCTTCAGGAAGAGACCTAGGGAGAGGCGTCGCCGCAGTGCGTCCTCCCGCGCCACCCGCGCGGCCTCCCAACGCCGGGAGCCACCCACGCCGGGAGCCACCTTGCACGACCCTCGGCCCGAACTAGCCCTAACCCTAACCCTAGGAGCCACCTTGCACGACCCACGGCCCGAACCGCGTGGGCTCGACGGGCTCGAAGATGAGCTTGAGCGCGAGCCAGTTGGTCAGATAGCCGACCACCGCGCCGCCGACGGCGAGGGTCCACGCGCGCTCGTACAGGAGCCAGATCAGCATCTGCACGACGCCTGGTGGCGGCGGGTCGGGGGCGTGCGAGAGAGGCGGCGGCCCCGGGAGCTCGGCAGAGCGGCACGAAGCGTCCGCACGCTACCCTGTGGGAGGCTCACCGAGTGCGCAGCCAAACGAGAAGCCAGAGTTGACGAGGAACGCGAGCTCCGCCTGGAAGGGGGGAGGGGGGAGGGCTTGGGAGGGGGAGGCCGCCCCGCCGCGCCACGTGCGGCGGCCGCGCCTTGCCGCAGCGCTGGAAGAGGTCGATGAGCAGCTGCTTCTCGCGCACCATCCCGCCAACCTAATCACTCCCACACTTCATCATTCAATCGGTCATGCAGATCCTTCTCGCGCGCCGCCCGCCGACCACGATCTCGTCGAAGTCGACCAGCTGCCGCACGCTCGCCTGATCGCGCGCGGGTGGGGCTTACGCACCGCAGAGGGGCCGGCGCGCCCCGCGCATGCCTCGCCTGCATGTCGCGAGTGAGGCCCGCGACGAACCGGTGCCGGAGCGCAAGCAGCTCCGCCTGCCGAGATCACCCGAGATCACCCGAGGTCACCCGAGGTCACCCGAGGTCACCCGAGAGTACGCGGTGGCGTGGACGAGAGCTCCGCCTGCTGCGCCGGATCGAGGCCCCGCAGGACGGCCTTCCCCGCGCCGACGACGCCTTGCGCGGCGCCCGCGGGCGCTATGTCGGCCACGATGTCTTCGGCGATCCGGTCGACGCCTGGCACGGGACGGGTGGCACCTTTCGCACAGCGCCGAGCACAGCCGCGACTAGCTCTGTGCTGCAGCCGCACCGGGCCCGAGCAGCGAGGCGAGCTTCCCCGGGGAGAGGCGCCGGAAGACCACCTCGACGTCGACCAGCTTGTTGGTGACCAAGTCAGTGATGCGCGCCGCCATCTCGCCCGCCTTTGCTGGCACGATCCCCTGCCATCCGATCCAGCCCAGAGGCTGGTTCGGGTACGTGCGGAGCCGCAGCCCTCCAAACTCGACGGGGTAAAAGATCATGTCCACGGCAACCTTGTTGGTGAGCCAGCCGACGGCGCCCGCAAAGAGCGGAATCGTCAGGTACTGCCACCAGCGCGAGCAGAACCGGCGCGCCGCCGCGGACAAGGCGAGCGTCAGCGCAGCACGGCGCTTACCGTTCCGCCACAACCGGACCGCCGACCAAGCTGGCCAGCAGACGGCGAGCGTCTGGAGCAAGAGCAGGCCGAGCCGGCCGCCGCGACCCGCCACGGCTAGAGCCGCAAAGGCGCCGCCGACGACAGCCGACCGAACCAGCCCACGACCTGCTGCGCCGTTGGCGGCGGACAGGAGCGGCGGACCGCCCGCTCGCTGCCAACGGACCGCGAGCGGCTGGCCAGCCAGCAGCGGCGTTGCGGCGGTTTTGGTCACCAGCGTTCGTGGCGCGAATGATGGATGGCAGCGGGCACCGCTTGCGACGTGTGGCGTCGGCGATAAGGCGAGTGCAGCGGCGAGCACGCTCGCGCCGATCACCGACATATGTGTGGGCTGCGCGACCGGTTGCACGCGCGCGTCGAGAACCGACTCAAGAGCGAGCGCCAGAAAAGAATTTTATCACGGGGCACGCTGCCCGCACTCATCACGGACTCCATACCCGAAAGAAAGAGAGGGGAGCTCGCGGGAGAGGTGACGAGTGAACTACAGGTAGTGGGGAAGGCAGCCTCGATGGCCATACAGACATGGATGCGAAACAACGACAAGACCAAGGCACGGGCAGAGGAATTCGGGCAGAGGAACGAGAGAAGAACATAGGGTGGATAAAGCGCCTGTTCACGGCATGGAGGGTGAGCCACACCGAACGTACCAAGCGAAGAGCCGAGCGGAAGGAAGCCGGGGAAGACGACTCCGAGGAGGACGAACCAGTGGAAATCCAGTTGTCAGCCGTCACGATGCACCCGAAGGGGACCCCAGCGCCGGCATCATCCGTGGAGGCACAAGTGTTCGAAGAGAGAGTGGACCTGAGCAACGATATGACTGGGCGGCAAATGATAGCAGTGGGCGTCAGAAGACTCGTCCTTGCTCGAGGAGAGCTCGATAGACTCGAGGGGTCAGGATATGCAGCGAGGAGGGCGGAGCTGCGCCGAGCAGCGAGAGCAAGGAAGCGGCAGGCGGCGGCGCCGTCGCAGGACGAGGCAGAGGAGAGCGACGCGACAGAGGAAGAAGCGACAAGGGAGACCACGACGAGAAGGGGGCGACCGCGAGGTGGCACGAAGGTTGAAGCGAGAATCGGAGAAGGACTGCGAAGAGAGATAGGAAGAGGCGGACGCCCAAGGGTGGGCGACGGCTAGCGCACCACACCCCTCTCCTTAAAATCCCTGTGTGGTGGCGGCGTGCCGTCCTCCCAAGTCCCATCCCTCCCTTGGGTTGCCCGTTTTCTTTCTTTCTTTACTGGGCACGGGACTGGCTCGAGAAAAGAATTTTCAACGCCATGGCCTCGCACAACACTGGGCACGGGGCTGGCGCGCACTGGCACAAACCCTTGAGACAGCATGTCTCTGCTCGTCTTCCTGCTCCTCGCTCGGCCGGGCGGTGGCACGGGTGGTGCGGAGGCGTCGCCGCCGCGCTTGCGCGCGCGCGGGGCGGCGCCGGAGCCCACCTGCTGGCACCGCCACGGCGCGACGCCCGGGGCGGGACGCGGGGTCGAGAAGACTCAGGGCGAGGCTTCAATGCAGCTCCACAACGAGCATTCTGACGCCGAGAAGCTCTCTGGCGACGAGCAGCGGCGGAGAGGCCTGGGCGATCGGGCCGATTCGGCGGCGCGCGGCGCGCAGGCACCCCACCCGCCCACGGCCGCAGCGGCGTGGCTGGCGAGAACTGCCCTCGCCTTCTCGGCGAGAATGGCGAAACTCTCCTCGCACTCCTACTTCCAAAACAGCGACTCTCGCGCGAGGCGCGTGCGCGCGGCCGCGCGTGGCACGATTGGCCCCTCAGGCGCGCTCGATGCCCAGCCCCGCGGCGCGCGCGCGCCGTGCAAGCTGGACATCAAGCTACGACATGGGCGTGCTCTGCTCCCTTCGGCGTCGAATCTCACGCTTCTTGATCAATTTCGGCGTTCGGATTACGTCGAAAAAGAGAAGTCCCTCACTTTGTCGCAGGCCCACTAGGAGGCTGGGTTGTCGCAGAAGGTCCGTGCCCCACGATGGTTCAAGCCGTCGAGCCGAGTTGACTCTTGGGGCATGGGTGCACATGTACATGTAGCTGGCTGCGAAGGGGCGGAAAATCAAAGTGGCCGCCGTGAGTGAATGACGCCTCAGGGGCAGGCTGTGGCATGTGCTCTATAGCCTGAGAGGTCGTGTGGGGCGAGGCACACATGTACATGTCCTCGGAGTGTTCTGGCCAAAGTTCAACGTTTATCGACAAAACTTTCAGGAAGGGATTGTCGATGCAAACGGAAGGCTCGAACGTGCTCGAAGAGACCGACTGGACCCATTGTTCAGATCTTTCGGCTCGATTGGGGTTGTGCTCGCACACGCCAGGCGCCCAGGTGGTGGCTGACATATAGGGTGCAAGACTTGTCCATGGCAGCGTACACGTTGGAGCTGCCATGGTGGTCGACGCTGTCATGCCGCTGGTGGTGTCGGCCGCGGCGATGCAATAGTCGAGGCCATACTGGCCGGAGGATAAGCCATATTCGATAGCGGTCCCGCCGTAGCTCGCGCATAGAAGCAGGAAGCTAGGCAGAGGCCGCATCGCGTCCGCTGTATACAAGTTTGATCCAAAACAACCACACAAGTTTGGTTCTACTAATATCGCGCGCGGATAAAACGCTAATATCGCGCGCGGATAAAACGCGCGCGCCGCCATGGTGGCGGAATATAGTGTTAATGCCCGGGAAGCACCCGTTGAAGCCAGCCCCTTCAGCCGCCGTGTGGTATGCTGTGGAGCAGGTCACAGGAAGCCCCGGAGGGATATGAGTCGAAGGACGTATCGCGTGGCACGTCTTTTGGCAACCCAGTCGCGCTACCTTTCGGCACGCACAACAGAACGGCGTATGGGACGGCTGTGGAGGCCTTTGACGCGATCTGCAAGTACGTTACGGAGAACGCGACGGGGGGGGGCCGCTCAAGGAGTGTCTAGAATAGGTTACTATTCACGATTAGTGCTCTGAATAGTGAGGTTGCAAAACCAATCAGACCTGAATAGAGGCACTCACAAGCTATTCAACTCGTGACTACAATGACGAGCTCTGACCCTCCATTCATGAATCTATTCAAGATGCATGCGCTCTCCCGGCGCCCTTCGGCACTCCGCTCTCGATCACTACGGCTAGTTGCTGCCAGCCTGCACCACGTAGCCCTCTCCATCTTCATGGACAGGATCGAGCAGGCCAAGGTCATGCTCATGCAGCTTGTCCGCAGTGGCCTTGCCACCCTTGCTGAACTTGAGCAGGTACCGCTCGAGGATCTGCTCGGCCGTCGGCTTGTAGATCGAGTAGTTGACGCCAATGGACGTCCAGACCGCGAGGCGCGCCGGGTCCATCTTGCCATTGTCATCTGAGAGCGCACCTGAGCGCGAGAACAGCTGCTCGCTGTTGCCCTCGTGCGGGATGTGCGAAGCCGTCTGCTTGAATGCGATGTAGTGAAGCGGGAACGAGTTGCGCAGGTGATTACATGAGCGCAAACTCGTTGACGATGCCCGCATCGTCACGGTACTCGCGGATCACGTGCTTCTCCAGCGCCGCCCAGCGAGCCGCCTCATCCGTCACTGTGTCAAAGTCAGCGGCCTCTGCGGGCGTCGCTTCCTCATCGTCCGAAAGGTTGCGCACGAGTGAGCTGCAGCCCGCACCCGAGTTCGCCTTCTGCATCTTCCGCGGCGGCGATGAGCGAATGCCGATGCCAGCGATCTTTGCAGCGTCGCGCAGCATGTTGAGGTACAGGGCCTTAGCAAGTGTGCGCCACTGCTCTGGGATCCACTTCTCCGCCGGGTACTGCTTGCTCATCCACAGCTGCACACATCGAGTGTTCGAGGGCCGCTCGGCTTGCTCAAAGAAGCGCGTATCGAGCTCACGGATCATGATGTCGCTGCCGTAACGATGGACTCGTGCAGATCTTCCGCCTTGCGCGTCTCCACCGCACGGACGCGATGGGCCGAGCTTGGCCGTTGGCGGGCTGATTTTCACCGTCAACGCCTTGTCGTCTGAGCAGCCCTTCTTCAAGTCGTGCAGCAGGAAAAGAGCTATGGCGAACAGAGCCATGTGCTCGATCGAATCGTTGATCTGGAACGGGTGGTCGAGGTAGGCCTCGATCTCGAGCGACTGGTCCCATTGGTCGCCGCTCAGCCCAATGGCACTCGCCGCCACCGCCTAACGGGTGGACGGACCAAAAATAAGCTTGGAAAGCGGTTGGGGGTGCGAGCCCGTGCTATACTGCAGTGAATACTTACTTCCTGAAGTAACTTCATGATTCAGACAGACACCGACACGTGGCCTCACGCAAGTCTGAATGGCCTCACGCAAGTCTGAATAGTTCGAATGATCTGACTACTCTCCCTAATGAACTATTCAAGTCTTGAATCTTCTTGAATAGTGTGGGGGGTCTCCTATTCAGACCTGAATGGGAGAGCTGCGGGCCCAATCAGCTCATTCAGTTCTAATCAAGACACTCCTTGGCCTGGCGATGGACGCCACCGCGATTTCGTGGCACCACCCGAAATACTATGACTAGTGTACAGCCGTGAGTGTGAATGAAGAGTGTGGGCGGGAGGCCCACGGACAGGGCGGGCAGGCGCCTTCTCGATGCCGGAGGCTGCAGAGAAGAGGGAGTGCGACAGCGTCCCCGAGACGGCTGTCTTCTCGACGTCGATCTCCTCGAGGAGCGCGAGCAAGCCGAGCTGCGGCGGGAGGGTCCCTTTCAACCCCTTGATCGCCTTCCAGTTGATCTTCTTTTTATCTCCCTGTTCCATTGATAAACTCCTTCTCGCAACACGGAATATTGGCGTCGAGCCACGGACCGCCCCGCCGCGTTTTTCCAGCTTTGCCCGCCAGGATCTCCGAGGTCGCGCTCGCGCTCTCCTGGCTGTTGTGTCGTGTCCCCGTCGATTAGTTCACCGCGCATGGTGGCCGTCGATTAGCAGTAATTTCTGTTCGGCGCGCCGTGTGATATGGGCCAGGGCCCTAACAGCAGCACATGGCCCGCCTCCTCGCCAGTAAGAGTAGGTAGGTAGGTAGAAAGGTGAAGAACAGCCAGGCTCGGACTGGACACCAACGCGGTATGGGTGGACGCTGGACAGATGATGACGACACGCACGAGCGACACACAGACACAAACAAGCTCACAAGACACACAGCCAGCGGGCTGCCACACACCCTGAGTCGGCTTACACATAACTCAAGGCCATATCCTCCCTGTCGCCCCCCCCAGCACTCCACGGTGCCAAGAGTACAAACAAGGGCACAACGACACAACAGACGACAGGAAGTGACATGCGAGGCTAGAGCAGGCAGTAAGAAAACTTCACCGCAGGTGCCGCGTGCACGGCGCCCGATAAACGAACGAGACCACGAACGCTGCTTCGAGAGATGCGTGTTGTGATGCGGGACGTCGCCCTGCTCCTCGCGCTCCTGCGCGCGGCGCCGGCCGCCGGCGCGCATCCCAAGCGGAGGCGCACGCTGCTCGTGTCCCACTTTTACAACGAGGCGCTGCTGCTACCGTACTGGATCGCGCACCACGCGCCGATGTTCTCGAGTGCCATCCTCATCGACTACAACTCGACCGATGGCTCGGCCGAGCTCGTGCGCCAGCTCGCGCCGCGCACCTGGAAGGTCGTGCCGTCGTGGGACGGCGAGTTCGACGCGGAGAACCTCGACCGGCAGGTGAAGCAGTGGGAGATGACGCGGCCCGACGACTGGCGCATCGCGCTCACGACCACCGAGTTTCTCGTGATGCCGGGCTTCCACGAGCGTCTCGCCGCGCTCGACCCTGGCCCACGCGGCCACCGGGTGCTCCACTTCCACTCGCTCATCGCCGTGGGCGACGACACGATACCACTCAAGCCGCCAAGCGCCGAGCCCCTCGTGTGCCAGCGCGGCGTGTTCGTCGAGCCGCAGCGCGGGCTGCTCCTCGGCGGTCGTAGCGGCGGGGCCTTCTACGACCGCTTCATGCACGTGGGTCTGGGGAGCAACTACGTGTACACACTGGGCCGACATGGTATGAGTGGCTCGGTCACGAAGGCGGAGAATAACGCGTTCTACGACGGCGGCATCATCCTCAAGTACATGTGGTGCGCACAGCCGCCCCCCCCCCCGCCCCCCACCCTCGCCCTGCACCCTCCACGGGCACTCTCGGGCGCGTGCCCGGGGCGCCGTGCCTGCCAGCCCGCCCTCGCGCGCGCGCACGGACGACAGAGTGCACGTGTCCAGTAGTCCTGCGATTTGCACGCGCACACCTAGCGCGAGCCCCCTCCCCACTCCCGCCCCCACCCTCTAGCGCCCTCCTTGCCGCGTGGGCACACAGGACGCCATGGCCCGAGACGCGAAGCCGCAAGATGCAGATCGGCCACAAGGTCTCGAGCCGTGACCGCAAGATGGGAGCCGGGTTGCAACACAACCAGATGATCAACATATCCACCCGAGCCGCCGATGAGCGCCGCGCGGGCGCGCTCGACGGCGTCGCCAAATACGACGGCACGGGCAAGGCGCCCACGCCCGGCACTGGCGGCGGTGGCGAGCCGGCGGTGCCCGCGCTCGGCTTGCTGAAGCGGTTTTTTGGCGGTGGCGAGCCGGCGGTGCCCGCGCTCGCGCTCGGCTTGCTGAAGCGGTGGGCGTGTGGCAAGGGACTGCATGTGAACAGTGTCACGACGGCGGCGCCTTAGGGGACCCCTAGGGTTCTGAGGGCCGGATTTTTTTAAGACCTTTTAAGAAACGAGGAGGTTTGGGGGCTTAACTTGCCATTTAAGAGATTGCAGGCACGGGGGCGGGGGGGTCCCTCTTTTGGTCTTTACTCTAAGTCTTTTAACATTTACGGCTTTAAGACCGTTTAAGTATTAAGAAAATCGGCCTCGCCGGCATGCGTCGCTGGGTTCCGCGCCGTTTTCTCCAATTGTCCAATACTGCCGTTATTAGGCACAAACCCGCCTCTGAAGACACATCTGTAAGTCTGGTGCACTGGCAGGAGCCATACTCGCATAGGGGACGCGTGCTAGCTGACTGTAGCCAGCTTCCCGGCCTACGGCGTCTACCGGGAGCCTCCCGGACCATCGACCTCGGGAGCTCTCCCGCACCGTTTAAGCGTTTAAGATCGTTTAAGGATCGGCGGCCCAGGCAGCCTTAAAATGGGCCCGGGCCCGTTTTAAGCCGTTTAAGCCGCAGGCGCCCCAGGGCCCACCCTTTTAAGCCTAGGGGTCCCCTAAGCCCGCCGGCGCACCGCAGCTCGTCGGGCTGCGCTTCGGCACCGTCATCGGCGTCTCACCCGGGCAGCGCGTCGACCTGGGCCCGCCGGCCATGCTCAAGTCGGCGTACACGACGGGCGTCCTCAAGGTGGCTCACCCCGAGACGTCACGCGCCTTCCTGTGGCTGGAGGACCTGTGCCGCGGCATCTCGCGCACCATCGAGCTGCGGCGAGGCGGCGGCGCGAGCGTCGGAGCGCCGCCGGAGACGGCCCATCACAGCAAGCGTTCGGCGCCGTCGTCGTCTTCGATGGCGCCCGCCGAGCCACCGCCGTTTGCCATCTACCATCTGAGCTCGTTCAACTCGAATGTGGGCGCGCTCGCGGCCGCCATCGCCGCGCGCACCGGCGCGTGTATCGCCGCGTCCAACCACGGCACCGCGTCGAAGGACGTGCTCGGCTTCTCCCTCAACAACTCCCTCTTCGCGCGCACGTACAGCTTCACGGTCCGCGGCTCGCTCGCCACGGCCATCATACGAGAGAATGGTGACATGAAAAGGGGGGACTCCGAACGGCCGAGCATGCCCTCGCATGCCGGACAACTAGGTAGGTCACAGACCTCCCCCCTCCCCCTCCCGACGAACGTGATACGTGTGTCGTGGATGATAACGTGTTCATTCATAACGCTGCTTGTAACCACGAACGATGGCGAGGACGCAAGTCCACACCAAACTCGGCCATTCCAACGGCCAGGCCGCTCGCTTAAGGCTGATTGGCTAGACGAGCGGCCTACCTCCAATGGGGCAGTCCGGGAGAACGCGTGGAACCTGGGATGTGGTTTGGCGCCGACGGGGACCGCCCTCTCCACCACCCTCGCCCAGGGGTCTACAATGCTGTCTTAAGCGGGTTCGGCACCGGGCACCGCCTCGGTACGATACAAAATGCGCCCCTGTGCGGGCGGACCCTTACAGATCACAGATCACGGAAGTCTTTTGTCTTTTGAGGAGTACCCGAAGTCGCTCCAGATCCGACGTGGAAGTGCGCTGCTGAAGCGCGTGCAGTCGGTGTCTGAGGTGGAGAAACAATTGACCAGTGCAGATCGCTGGGCACGGGAACTATCGTATCTAAGAGACTGACGGGACTGGCGCGCCCCGTAACAAAAGAATTCGTGTGCGCAGCGAGGAGAGCCGCCTAACACTTTCTTCGACCTCCGTGTGTTTGTTTGTACGGCGTCCTTCGGCTCGCCCACCTCTCTTATGTGAGATCTCGGCTCTCTTTATTTCTCATTATGTGCGAGGACACTCAGACAGGCCTAGAGAGCCTCACCCAGGCCGCGCCCCGCGCGCCGCATAGCGCGACCCCGGTTGCAACACCAGGATCGCTCGGCCCGTGTGCTAGCCCCGGCGTCCAGTGGAGTTGACGCGGTGGCCGAGGCTGGCATGTTGCGGTTGCCATTCGCGGTTCAGGTGGCTGCTGCAGGCGTGGGTTGGTTGTATCTCAAGGTTTGTGTGCGTTGCGACCAGGTTGCGAGTCCCCTGGCCTTGCCGACGCTGGTAATGCCTGGCATTGGTGCCTCGCATCGGCCGTGGGCGTTGCCACACTGCTCAGGCTTGCGGTTGAGCGAGCGCCAGCTCCTGAATGAAGAGCTTCTTCGCGGGCGCCGTGAACTTGAAGTCTCGAAGAATGACAAAGGCCGTCCCAAACTCGGCAGCCGTCACGCCCTGGCCGTCAACCAGGGTAGCCAGGATGGCTTTCGTGTCTGCCTTGCTGATCACACCGTCGCCCTTACCCTTGACCGCCTCGCGTGCCGCGTCGAGCGCCTTCCTGTCGCGCTTATGCCCATCCACCACCTCGTAGTAGCTCGCCGCCCGCACCGGCCCGAGCACGGCGGGCTGCCGCAGAGCTGCGCACGCAGGCTGCACGGCAGCGAGGAATGGCGTGCGGGCGGGGCCGCGGCGGATCATCCCCAGCTGTGGGTGGATCGGTGGGGGGGGGGGGGGATTTGTATGGGCTGAGTCTGCGCCGGCGCAACTTTAGTCTTCACGCCGGACGGCTTCGTCCTCTTCGGTGAAATTCTGACAAAAGATGGAGGAATTCTAGCCGACATCGACAAAAGGCACTCTCTAGCCCCGCGGCGAGCGGCCCCGCCGGAGGCGACGAACATCTTGCCGTATTAACGCTCTCTCAGAGATGAGAGAGAGAGGTGGCACCCGGGTCTTTCTTTTGATTCATTCAGGCGCCGCCCGTTCGACTCTTGCTGTCGCCCTCGCCGAGTGTTTGTCGAGCTTCCGCATGAAGGATTAACGCGCCTCCTCCTTGTTTCCAGCGCAGCTGCCGCAGTGCCGCTCAGTGGCGGCTCACTGTCTTCTTGAGCACTTGAGCACTGGATAGGGTCGATTCCGCATGGTACGGGACCCCTCGATCGTCTCGCCCTCCCTCACTGGTTTTAGGTACTGGTGGCGTCCCATCGTCCCAATCTCTCCATTTCTCCGTTTCTCCTCCTTGCCTCGCGCGCCTCTTTTGCGGCTTCATCTCTCTCTGCCTTGCACGCTCATCCCAAAACGCACTCCTCTTGGCGGGGGCCCGCACGCAGGCGAATTCTTTGATGCTCCACGCCGGGAGCAGACACACGCGCGCGCGCCGCCTCCCGACGCCTCGCGGATATGCCACCCAAGGAGACGTTTCGGTGCCCGGCACTGCTGGTGCTCACGACGGCCGCGCTGCTGCTGCTGCTGCTGCTGCGGGCGGCGCAGCCAGCGCGAGCACCGGTGCGGACCGCTGCCACGCAGCAGCCGGGCGCGACTGCCGTCAGGGAGTGGGCGAGCCTCGCGTCCAGCGCAGCGGCGGTCGTTCCCGGCGGCCGCGGGCTCTTGCAGCGGCCGGTCCGCGCCACGGGCGACGAGCGCGGCGGCTACACCTTCTTCTCGACCGACTACCACATCGCGCCGATAGCCGACCTCGCCGACGTTTTTGCGTCGCTGTGCGACGAGGCGGGCCTTTGCATGCGAGTCGAGGAGCACTCCTTCTCGGGCGCGTGCGGCCGCGCGTTTGGCGGCCGCAAGCCCACCTGCGCCCGCGGGCTGCGCGTCCTGACCAAGGAGAACGCCTTTGACTTTTGCCCGCGGCCGCATGCGCTGCGTCGCGCCTTCTTCGACGCGTACCGCGGTCCCGACTCGCCGCTCGCCGCGGTGGACGCCTTCGTCTGCAACCACCCGCCGGCGCTCTGCGAGGCGTACATGCCCTTCAACAAGTCACTCCTCGTCGTCGCCACCGTCAACCTCGAGTTTTCGCGCGAAAACGAGGAGCGGTGGGCCGAGTGGCTACGCTCCCTCCGCGCGATCGCCGCCAACCGGCGCAACGTGATCGCCGCCAACAACCCGTACGACGCCGCCTATATCCGCCACTTTGCCGGCATCGAGGCCGAGTACATCCCCTCCTACTGCGGCTACGCGGCTCGCTCGGCCGGCCCATACTCGCCGCAGCTGCACAAGCCGCTCCTCATCGCGCGAAACCACAACAACCCGGCCGTCCTCATCCGGGAGCTGCAGGCCGCGGCCCGCCGCGAGGGCGGCGGCGCGCCGCGGGGCGGCCGCGGCCGCCGACGCGGTCGCGGCAGGGGCGCACGCCGCGAGGCGGCGGGCGGCGGGCGGCGCGCCGAGGCGACGGGCGGCGGCGCGGGCGGCGGCGCGGGCGGCGGGGCGGGCGGCGGGGCGGGCGAGCTGGGTCGGCGGGGCGGGCCCCCTCTCCTTTGCGCGCACCGAGGACGCCTACCCGCGCGGCTTCGAGCACTCTCTCTCTCTTCGCCCGCACGGCCGCAGACGTGCGGAGGCGTCTCACGCCGGCCCGGCTGGTTGCACAGGTACTCTGACCTGGCGAGGCACCCCGCGGTGGTCCTGCTGCCGTACACAAAGTCCGTCATGTCCTTCTTCGAGCTCTACCGCATGAACGTGCCGATGTTTGCCCCCTCGCTCGAGCTGCTCGTCCAGTGGGAGCGGCGGCACTCCCTCCTCAAGGAGCGCATCTACTGGACGGCCGCGCCGCGGCCCCTCCGCCTCGCGAACGGCACCTCGCTCTCGCCAAACACGCGCGACGACCCCGCCGCCCTGCGCCACTGGCTCGCCCTCTGCGACTTTTACCACTTCCCGCACATCACCTACTTCGACTCGTGGCCAGACCTGCTCGCAAAGCTGCGCAGCGCGGACCTCGCGGCGACCTCGGCCGCGATGCGCGCCGCCAACCGCCGCCTGCTCGACGAGCTGCGCCAGCAGTGGCGCCGCCTCTTCCTGCGCATGTTTCGCGGCGCGCCGCCCGGCAGCCGAGCGGTGCCGTCCGACTACGACGCGGCGATGCGCGCGCTGTACGGGCAGGTGCCGCCCTCGCGCGAGCCGAGCTGCCGGCGCGAGAGCCGGCCAGAGTACGGCGAGTGGGGCTGACAGGGCGGCGGGGGCGGCGGTGCTTTGGGCTGGCTCCGCGTAGCGCACGCCGCCAGCCCCGAGCAACTACGACTGAGCGCAGGCATGGGAGTGGAGAGTTCTCGTGCTCGATTCTCGTGCAATCCGTTTCTGGTTTCGATCGCTCCGCCTGTTCGTGGTGTGCTGTGTGTCCATGGCTGTGTCGAGGGGGACATACTGTCATCACTCTCTATTTACGGTCTCTGTACTCTCAGACCAGGCCCTGACCCTAGCCCACGGACAGTTGAGAACGCGGAGACTCCAGCGCTGACAGCGGACACGACCGACAGATCACAGTCGTCAGCTGAGAGCTGTCAGCTGTCCGTGTCGCTCCCGTGTGTCCCCCGAGATGCGAGAAGTCCCGTGCGGAGAGAGCGGAGTCCGAGCGTGGACCGTGTTTTTGTTCAGACTTCACAGAGACCTTTCGACAAAAAAATCCAATGATATATGAGAGAGATTTTTGAAAACCAAGAAGAAATCACGACGGGTCTTTCACCAGACACCACATGAGCATGTGTGCTGTGAGAGAGTTGCCGGAAAATCGTCTTGCGCAGGTCTTGCGGCTGCAGGAGCTTTGCGCAGATTTTGACCGCGCAAGATATGTATGTATTTTAGGGGATGCGAATGTTGGACGGAGGGTGGACGCGTCCAGGGGGGGGGGGGGGTCAGGGGGGGACGGCTGGTATTTCAGAGAAAACGGCGGTTTTGGATTTTGCATCTCGGCTGCATCAATGGCGTGAGATGGGCGGCCTGGATGGGCGGCCCCTCGAATCACGGTCACGTCGGCGAGGCCACAGCGACGGCGTCGTTGGTGGAGCGCAGGGGCGAGGGCGTCGACCGACGGGCGGCGCACCAGGAGGTCACGGACCGACGGGTCGAGCCCCTCCGCCAATCGAGGCGGCGGTCGAGACGGTGCGGCTGACGGCCTCGCGGGTGGCGGAGTACGGCCAACACTACGTGCTGCGGCAGCCCGCGGAGCGTAAAGGGTGGCTAAGGGTTCTGCCCGCAAGGCGCCCGCGTCGCAAACGCGGTACCATTGACAAATCTGCAATATACCCCCACACGAACAAATAGCAAAATCCGAATTGCGTGATGTCGGCCGGGCAAGCCTTCAGCTCATCAGCTGGTGCCAAGACATCCGTAAAATTGAAGCCAAGAACGTCCGCCAAATCCGATCCGCTCTCGGTCGGCAACGTGGCAGCTAGTCGAGGGACTCGGTAGTTGTGACCCCCCTGAGTGATCTGTGATCTGTAAGGGTCCGCCCGCGCAGGCGCATTTTGTACCGAGGCTGTGCCCGGTGTCGAACCTGTCGGACTTTAAGACAGCGTTGTAGATCCCTGGGCGAGGGTGGTGGAGCGTGAGTGAGGACAGGAGAGAGAGAGCTTTTGTGGTGTTGGTGTACGCAATAACGCTTAAGAAAACGGGACGGGGTGGTTGTTCTCTCTATCTCCTCTTCTAGCTCTTAGCATGAGCTGCGCCCTGTGTCCGACCCCTTTTGCGCAGCAACACCTTAAACTTTTAGGCCCTCCAAATTCGGGCGAGGGTCGGAGCGTAGCGGAGTGGGCCCCGAGTTTGAAAAGGGCGACGGACGCTTGCGTCCTAGCCTCCAACAACGCCTCCCCGGCGCAGAGCCAGAGGGGCCCCGGAGGGATGCTCAACCGCTCCACGCCACGCACGCCGCTTGCGGCGGTCCTATTCCCAGCTCCGCTGAGGCGCGTTATTTTTCAGAGTATACAGACCTTCACAGTGTGACACATTTCTTGTTGGCTTCTAAAAATCTCTCTCACAGTATTACACAGACCTTTCGACAAGAAGAAAATGCAGTGTCAGAGAGATTTTTGAAAACCAAGAATAAATCACGAGTCTTCTTTCACATGAGCATGTGTGCTGTGAAAGAGCGCCGGAAAATTCTCGCTTGCCACGAGGGGGATTTTTTTCCGCGTTGCGAGAGCGGCGCTGGCCAAGACCCTTCACCGCATGTCGGACTCAGAGTCTGACGCGGACTACGACCCGGCGCGCAAGCGTGACGACGACGACGACGACGACGACGACGACCAGCCCGTCGCCAAGAAGCGTCGCCCCGCCGGCGCAAACCAGTTCATCGAGGAGGAGGCCGAGGCGTCCGAGGAGGAGGACGAGGAGGAGGACGAGGAGGAGGAGGAGGGCGACGGCGGCGCCGACGGCGACGACGGCGACGCCGTCGACGCCAAGGCGGTCGAGCGCGAGAACCGGAGGCTCGACGCGGAGCGGCGGAAGGCGGAGGAGGCCAAGCTCGAGGCGCAGGTGCGCGAGCGGTACGAGAACCGGCCCGACCAGGGCGCGTGGGACGACGACGAGGACTTTGGAGAGGACACGCGCTTCCAGGAGCTCCCCGACGCCACGCGCGACCCGAAGCTGTGGCTGCTCAAGTGCAAGCCGGGCGGCGAGAAGATGCTCATCATCTCGCTGATGCAAAAGTACCTCGACGCGGCGGAGGCGGGGACGCCGCTCTCCATCAAGTCGGCGCTCTGCACCGAGATCAAGGGCTACATCTACGTCGAGGCCTTCAAGGAGGCGCACGTGCGCGAGGCGACGCAGGGCCTCAACGGCCTCTTTTACCGCATCACGCAGGCGCCGCGCGCCCCGCCGCCGAAGCGCATTCGGCGCGCGCGGCCGCCGACCCGCCCCCCTCCCGCCCCCGCAGGTCCCGCCGCGCGAGATGACCGACGTGATGCGCATCCGCTCCACCGACAAGAAGGCGCTGCACCCCGGCGCGTGGGTACGGATGCGGCGCAACGACGACTACAAGGACGACCTTGGGCAGGTCGTCGACATCGACGTGGACGGCGCGCGGGCGCGGGTGCGGCTGGTGCCGCGGCTGGCGGCGTACCTTGGCGAGGAGGACGGCACGAAGCGGCGCGTGCGGCCGACGCCGAAGCTCTTCGACGCCGACGAGCTCCGCGCCAAGGGCGAGGACGTCGGGACGGGCGTGAGGAGCTCTCGCGGCCGGCAGGTATACTACTACGACAACCAAGAGTTTGAGGAGGGCTTCCTGCTGCGCCACCTCTCCGTCAAGGGGCTCAAGTACGGGGACGGAGTCCAGCCGACGATGGCGGAGCTCGAGCGCTTCAAGACCGGCCTCGGCGCCGATGCCGACGCCGAGCTGCTCGCTGCCGCCTCTGGCGCGGGCAGCGGCGCGCTCTTTCGCGTGGGTGACTATGTGCAGGCGGCGGTTGGGGGGGGGGGGAGGTTGCGAGATCGCCCGGGGGTGGCGACGGCGAGGCGCCCGGTCCCTCTCCGACGCCGTGTGAGCCTGCCCCCTCTCCTCCTCCCGCCTCCCTCCTCAGGTGGTCGAGGGAGACATGAAGCATCTCACCGGCTCGGTCAGGGCGTTGAGCGCCGACGGCAAGACGGTGCACATGTTCCCAGACCACGAGAAGCTGCGCGCGAGCAACAAGGACGTCCAGATCGCGGCCGAGCTGCTCGCAAAGTTCTTCAAGATGGGAGACCACGTCAAGGCGCCGCCCGCCGCCCGCCCGCCCGCCCGCCCGCCCGCCCGCCCCGCCCCGCCGCCCGCCCCGCCCCGCCCCGCCGCAGACGCCCCGCCCCCCCTAGGTGATCGGCGGCAGCCACCACCTCGGCGAGACCGGCATGGTGGTGCGCGTCGGCAACGGCAAGGACGGCGGCACCGCGCACTCGACGCAGCTGCACATCCTGACCGACCTCGGCCAGACGGAGATCGCGGTGCGGGCGGCGCACGTGCAAGAGTGCGCCGAGGTCTCTGCCGGCCTCGAGACGCTCGGCCAGTACTCGCTCTACGACCTCGTCGACGTCGCCTCCATCGGGCCCGCCGTCGTCGGCGTCGTCGTCAAGGTGGAGCACTCCGCCTTCAAGGCGCGCGCTTTCCCC
>NW_005199343.1:55691-67591 GCF_000372725.1 Emiliania huxleyi CCMP1516 | reverse complement strand
GACTTTTTGGGGGTCCCCCCCATGGGCCCCCCCTTTGTGGGGGTTTTTTCAAAGGGGGAAAACCTCCCTTTAAAGGGGGGGTTTTTTTCCCCCCCCCCCCCCCCCCCCCCCCCGGGCCCCGCTTGACCGCCGCCAGCGCGGTGCCCTCCTAGGTCCTCACCTCGCAAGGCTCCGTCGAGACCGTCCCGGTTGGCTCGATGGGCCGCAAGAGGTCCTCCCGCAACGCCGTCGCGCTCGACTCGCAGGCGCTCCCCCCCCCCCCCCCCTGACCCACCCGACCCACCCGACCCAACTGACCCACCTGTCCTCCCTACCCGCCAACAGGAGCAGCGCGTCGAGGTTGGCACGCCGGTCGAGGCGGTCGACTCTGGCGCGCAGGGCACGGTCAAGCACATCTTCAAGTCCTTCCTCTTCCTGCACACGCGTGAGTCGCGCGAGAACGCGGGCATCTCCTGCGTGCGCGCGCGCCAAGTGCGCGTCGTCTCGGGAAAGAGCGCCGCCCCGCAGTACCAGGGCTTTGGCGGAGAGGCGGCCGACGACGCGGTCGCCCAACGAGTGGCGGCGCGCGCAACCAGCTTCGCGGCGCCGCAGTCGCCCTCGTCCCTCGCGCCCGGCGCCGCGCCGCTCGGGGGCGGATTTGGCGGCGGCGCGGCCGACGGCGGCGGCTTCGGCGGCGGGTTTGGCGGCGGCTTCGGCGGCGGCGCCGCCGCCGCCGTGGGCGGCGGCGGGTTTGGCGACGGCGGCAAGGGGTTCGGTGGCAAGGGCAAGGGCAAGGGCGATGGGCGCGGCGGGCGTGGGCGCGGGCGCGGCATGCAGGACGAGCATCTGGGCAAGGTTGTGCAGATCACCAAGGGCGCGTGGAAGGGCTACTACGGCATGGTCAAGGCGGTGACCGGTCAGCAGGCGCGGGTCGAGCTGCAGGGCAAGGAGAAGATCATCTCGGCCAAAAAGGCAGCCAGAGCCTTGCCCGCCGCGCGCGCTCCGCCCGCGGCGCAGACTGGATCGCAGGTCCGGGTACTCGTGCCCCCGCCCGCCGCGCACCGCCCCCCCTTCCCCCCCTCCCCAGGCGGACCTCCAGCTCACGGACAAGACGGCAACCAGCGGCGGCCGAGCGCCGAGCGGCGGCGCCTTCCTCGGCGGCGGCTTCGGCGGGAGGGGCGGCTACGGCGACGGGAGCGGCACGCCGCTGCATGGCGGCGCCGGCTCGAGCACGCCGCTGCGCAACGACGGCTTCCACACCCCGATGCACGGCGCTTGGGAGAAGACGCCGATGCACGACTCGATGGCTGGCGCGTCGGGAGGGTGCTCGCTGTGGATGCGGTGGTGCGCGCCACCACTCAGGGAGGCCCTCCTGCGATAGGCTCGATGACGCCGATGCACGACGGCTCGCGCACGCCGATGCACAGCTCGGTCTGGGACCCGCTGGCGCCGAACACGCCGCTGCACCGCCCCTCGACGCCGTCCTCCTCCTCTCAATATGGCGGCGGCGGCGGCGGCCGGCAGGACGAGTTTGAGCAGCAGTGGGCGGCGATGGGGGGCGGCGGCGGCTCGGACTCGTTCTCTTACGGCGGGGCTGGCGGGGGGTCAATGTCGATGGGCGGCATTGGCGCGCTCGCCGGCTCTCACATTTCCCTTCCTCGCGGGTGGAAGCACTCTCCTTTTCTCGCCATCCCCCAGCTCACCCGCTGCCATCGCCGCGCCAGGCGAGTCGCCCTTTGTTGCTGGCGGCGACAGCTTTGGGTCGATGCGGCCGGCCAGCCCGGGTGGTCTCTCTGCGGCCTCCTCGTGGGCTGCGAGCGCCGCCGCGTCAGACGCGACCGGCTTCGCGGCCGCCGGCGGCAGCGCCTCGCAGGAGGTGCTGCCGGAGCGGGTGCTCGTCACGCTCAAGACGGCGGGCCACGAGGGCAAGCGCGGCGTCGTCGTCGAGGTGAACTCGGACGGCACGTACGAGGTGATGCTGTCGGACGAAGTCAAAAAGGTAAGCGCGACGCGCGGCGACCTCGAGGTGGTGCGGCCGGCCAAGCGCGACCGCGTCATCATCCTGCGCGGCGACAACAAGGGCAGCGTCGGCCAGCTCATCGGCATTGACAACGAGGACGGCATCGTGAAGATGGGCGGGCCGGGTGGCGAGTCGGACATCAAGATCATCGACCTCGACTCTTGCGCCGCCACGGAGTGAGCCTGTGGGCACGGACGGACAGCGGTGCCTAAGAAACGTGGGGGCCGCACACCGGTCACCGCGCGTCCCAGTCGTAAGAGCCCTGTCCACGTGGCAGTCGAGCTGGGTGGTGCGTGTGGCAAAATCGTTCGTGCTGCCCGCTTTGTCGTTTGGTGTGCGGTGTGGCGCGCGCGCAACACCAATAACAGTTAGACCCCCCTGTTGAGTACATGCAGATACCTCCACCTGCAACTCTCGGCGCTTCTCGGAGAGAGAGCAGAGAGCCGATACACAATCCGATGAGACGTGGGCGTGTATCTTTCGGTCTTAGCCAATCCACAGGACTTATCCGCCTTTGTTTTGTCATCCTACGCAACAACGCAGCTCTCACAGTCACACGACGCGCCGAGGTTGACCCCCCCCCCCCCCCTTTACGGCCCCCCCTAAAGCCGTACACATCGGTCTCGACCTCCAAGACAACAAAGTGCGCACCCCGATGAGACTCAATTTTGCAACAGCGATCCTGGATGCCCGCACGCACGGCACAGGTGCGCACCGAACGCGATAGGCGTCCGTCTCCGCGCGCGCTCCATCCGCCTCGCTCGAGCCTCTGGTGCGCCGTCGCAATCACGGACGTGTGCTTGGCTAGTCGCTTTCGATCTGGCACCGATGGCCTCCCTTCGCAGCGCTCAGGACTTGACCTGGCTGGAAATTGGGATGGCGTCGGGCGGCATGCGGTCAATGTACTCGCGGCACACGTCTGCCAGCCGGAGCGGCTCCAGGTGCTTCTCGAGGCTGGGCGGCAGTTTGACTGCGGACGTGCGTGATCGGCTGGGTCGATTGGTCTTGACCCAGCGCCATCGGCACGCCGACCAGCAGAGGGCGCCGCCCGCGATGCCCGCGACGAGGGCCAGGAGGAGGCAAGCGAGCTGCAGGAGCGCCATCGCCCGGTTGGCGCTGGCGGCCGCCGTCGTCGCGGCGACCCACATCGAGGCGGCCTTCTGGGTGGGCGTGGGCGGTGCGTGCGCGGAGGGAGCAACGCCCCACGCCGCGTTGGCCGCGTTGAGCAAGTCGCCGTCCCGGTCGTCGGAGGCCTCCCACCACACCATGCCGCCGAGCCCGCGCTGCTTGCCGTACTTGGCCTTGACGGCGACCGACTCCTCGTCGTCGTACGAGATGTAGGCGCTGGGGCCGCCCGCGGGCGCCGTGAGGTAGGGGGTCTTTGTGATGTTGTTCCGGTGCGACTGCCAGTACCCGGCCGGCATCGACGCATCGCGGTTGGTGAGCGAGCACGGCCGGCCGATGTAGTTCTCCTTGAGGTCCCACCACGAGAGGACGCCAGACTCCCACGTGCCGGGCAGGGCGCCAGAGGCGGTGCCGTACTCGGTGGAGGTGCCGGCGTAGCCGCGGCCGTACGCGGCAAAGCCCATGATGAGCTTCGAGCTGGGGCAGTGCTGGAGCCACGTGGTCACCCCCCAGTCGATGTTGTAGTCCTCCACCCCGCCGGCGGCGACATACGCCGGGTCATTGTACAGCGGCGCATTCTGCGACGCGAGCGGCTGGTACGCGCCGTTGTAGTCGTAGGTCATCATCAGGACGGTGTCGATGATGCCGCAGATCTCCGCCTTGGGTGCCGGGTCGGTGACGGCGGGGCCCATCCCCATGGCAATCGAGAGCTCCTTGTGCACGCGCGGGAAGCCGGCGTCGAGCGCGGCGCGCGCCTCGCGGAGCAGCTGCACATAGTTGCTCCAGTCCTGCGGGTCCACCTCGTTGTCCGCCTCGCCGCAGCAGACTGGATACTCCCAGTCAATGTCGATGCCGTCAAAGTTCGTCCTCCGGAGCATGTCCACCATCCCGTTGATGAGCTTCGTGCGCCTGCCGGCGTCCTTGCTGCAGCCGGAAAAGTAGTCGCTCTTGGTCCAGCCGCCAAACGAGAGCTCGAGCTTAATGTGCGGGTGGCGCTCGCGCAGCATCTGGAACGCGCGCACGTTGCCCGCGTTGCCGCTGCCGTTGCAGTGCTCCTCCCACGTCATGCCCAACTCTGGGTAGCAGATGTGGTGGTCAGCGTACTCGTCGAGCGAACGGACCTCGCACTCGGCGGTGACGTGAAGGTAGGCGTAGATGACGTGGGTAATCCGGTCAAATTGCATGTCCATCGGCTTGAAGCCGCGCGAGTAGATCCCCCACTGGGTAAAGTACTGCGCCACCTTGGTGCCGCCGCCCTTCATGGTGGGGCCGGGCGCGGCGAGGCTGGCGGCGGGGCTGACGGCGTGGCTGTACCCGAGCACGGTGGGCAGGCCAATGGCCAGGAGGAGGGTCGGGGCGAGATCCATCGCGCGTCCGAAGGTACCTCCCTAATGCGGGCGTGTGGGGGCTCCCCGCTCAGCGCTCAGCGCACGGTGGCCGCGTGCGTGTTCGCGGACGGAAGTACGGACTTGACGACTCGTAAGTTTGGGAATGCCCTTTTGGCAACTCGATCAAAGGCGGGCGAGCAAAAACGTGCGTTCTGACGGGACGCGAAACTGCGTCACACGAGGGGCCGGGTAAGGGCGTGAAAGGGTCGGGTTCATGTGCGGTCGGGGTTGGTATTCGTTCGTTAATTAATTAAGATAGTTAGCACACTCACAGTTCGTTGCTCGTTGAGCACTTGAGCGAGAGTGAGCACTGGATAGGGTCGATTCCGCATGGTACGGGACCCCTCGATCGTCTCGCCCTCCCACACTGGTGTGTTCATTGGGGGCAACCCTTTTCCTGGCTCACAAGCTCAAGATGTTCACGGGCCCCCACAGGGAGGGCCCTTGCGTAAACCCGGGCAAAGCACTGGCATTCCTTTCGTAACGCGTTCATCTCGCCCCACCTCGCCTCATCTCGCCTCATCTCGCCTCACCTCGCCTCATCTCGCCTCATCTCGCCTCACCTCGCCTCATCTCGCCTCATCTCGCCTCATCTCGCCTCATCGCCCCTCACCTCGCCCCATCTCGCCTCATCTCGCCCCATTTTTTTCTTTTCTAGACCACCCCGAGACCGACCCAAGACCGACCCGAGACCCGAGATCGACCCGAGATCGACCCGAGATCGACCCGAGATCGACCCGAGATCGACCCGAGATCGACCCGAGATCGACCCGAGATCGACCCGAGATCGACCCGAGATCGACCCGAGATCGACCCGAGATCGACCCGAGATCGGCACGAGCGATCAACCCAACAATGCCCCAGAGCCCCCTCCGGGGGGACCCCCCCTCACCCCGAGTGTCCGTGTCCTTCGCGAGTCACCGATGGGGAGCGGGGGGGGGTGCGAGATGCACAGGGGAGGCTGGGGAGGGGGGGGTCCACTCTGAAGACTGCCGACCGCGGGGGGGTTTTGTCCCACAGGGTTTTACCCTCCGCGCGAGGATCGGCGCGGCGAGGGGGTAGGTTCGAATTCGCCGCGCAACATTTCACCCCCACAGGACCCCGCCCACCCCCCCTCATGGTCCCACCTAGCACCCCAATGAGCCTTCGCACCCCCTCCTTGCGCAGTGTCCCCCACTATGTGTCGCCGTTTTCGGGGCACGCTATCCTGTGCAGTCAGGGCAAGTGGGGGCGGGGGGCACTCCCACCGACGTATGTATCTGTGGTGACTGTCCCTAGTCTCGGAGGGGGGCTTGAAGCTAAGAATATTTTTTTTTTTTTTCGTAACGCGTTCGGCCCGCAGTCTCGCTCGGCGCGCGCTCCTCTGCGCCCATCTAAATTCCTGAGTCGCTGCACCCCGCCAGAGCACCCACCCACCTGGCCACCACGCGCAGGAGCGGCTACACAAGTCCACACTCGAGTCGCACGGTCCGCCTCGCTTGAACGGCTGCTTCCACAGGAGGTGCAAAAGCCGCCGCGCTCCACTCCCAGCCACAGCCTGGCCACCCCGCGCGGACACGGGGCGCCCCACAACCCCACTCGACTGCCCGGCCGCTCACACACCGCCTCGGCCAGGGAAGCCACAAAAGTCTTTGATTCAGGCGCCTCCCGTTCGACTCTTGCTGTCGCCCTCGCCGTGTGTTTGTCAAGCTTCCGCATGAAGTAACGCGCTTTCTATTCCTTATTTCCAGCGCAGCTGCCACTCACTCAGCACGTGCGCCAACGACGCCTGTGGCGGCTCACTGTCTTCTTGTGTCCTCTCGTTGGGTAGAGTGCCCACAATTTCGCAAAAAAAATCTCTTCGCCTGTGGCTGACCGTAGCAAATTCGGGCGGGCGCGGGGGTCGACGGAGCGTAGGCTGCCGTAGCGGAGTGGGCCCCGAGTTTGAAAAGGGCGACGGACGCTTGCGTCCTAGCCTCCAACAACGCCTCCCCGGCGCAGAGGGGCCCCCGGAGGGATGCGCAACCGCCCCACGCCACGCCGCTTGCGCGGTCCTACTTACTTACTCGAGTATTCATTCACAGACCTTGTTATTGACAAGAAATACGTCCTATGGCGCTTTGCGCTGGTCTATGAGAGGTTGAGGTGGTGCGAGCCCTGGAGGCCCTGGGGATGGGGGGAGACTACCCGCGGGCCTAGAAGGCCCGCGCGCAGGGGGGTGGGACATTGGGGGTGGGACATTCACAGCATTCAGCTCCGTTGTGCTGCCTGTGTGTTTTGCGCTCGCCCGACCATGAGCAGCGCAGATTCGCTGAGCCTCTGCCCCACATACGCGCCGGCGCTCGGCTTCGGCGGTGCGATGATTGCCCTCGTGATGGCCTGCGTCGGGAGCGCGTACGGGACAGGCAAGGCCGCCATGGGCATCTCGACGATCGGCGTCGAGCAGCCAGACGTGCGCCGCGCCTCTGCCTGCGCGCCGCCGCCGTAGACGCGTGGCGGGCCCGTCGCCGCCAGACGCTCCGCGCTCGCGCGCGGCGGGCTATGCAGCGCGCGCCGCGCTCAGCCTCTCTGAGACATTCCGTCTCTGACATCCCTGCGCCGGCGCCACAGATTGTGATGAAGAACATCATCCCAGTTGTGATGGCGGGCGTGCTCGGCATTTACGGCCTCATCATCGCCGTCATCATTAGCAACCAGATTGTGGGCGTCGTGGGCAACGCGGCGCGCCGAAATCCCTCGCAGCCCTCGGCCCGGCCCCGGCCGACTGCCGTCCCACAAAACCGCAGGTTGGCTACAGCCTCTTCACAGGGTTTGCGCACTTGGGCGCCGGCCTGTGCTGCGGCATGAGCGGCCTCGCGGCAGGGGTGGCGATTGGTGTCGCGGGCGACGCGGGCGTGCGGGCGGTGGCCAAGCAGGGCAAGATGTACGTCGGCATGGTGCTGATCCTCATCTTCGCAGAGGCGGCCGCTCCCTCCCGAGCCCTCTGCCCGTCACGCCGGCTCCATGCCGCCTCCGTGCCCCCCACCACCTCGCCCGCCGCGGCTACCGCGCCACCCGGCGCCGCCCGCGCCGCCCGCGCCAACCCGGCGCCGCCTGGCCCGCTCTCTGCGTTCGGGCAGCCGACGCCGCCACCCGCCTCAAACCTCCGCACAGGCGCTGGGCCTGTACGGCCTCATCATTGGGCTGATTATGACCTCGAAAAACTCCGAGGTGTGCGGTGCTGGACCTGTCGAGTGATGGTCGCGGCTGGCGACGCGGCTGCGCCAGGGCCCTCTCCGCGCTCTCGCCTCTTTGTGTTTCCGCGCGGCAACACACACGAGGCACCTACGTTTGCTTCCCTCCCCCCTTGCCAAAGCCGGCCGCGGCTTAGGGCCGGCCTTGTTCGGTTGCGAGAGAGGGGCTGAGCAGAGCGGAGAGGCCGGGCGGCAGTGCCTGCTCTTTTCTTCCAGGCACCAGGGCAGACGCCGGGGTTCGCGCGCGGTCGCCGAGCACGTACCGCTCGGGTCGTTATTTTTGTACGTACCCCCATGTAATCTCGCCCACCGTGCGCAGGTCACCCGGTGCGCGGTGGTGCTGGTGGCTCCGACTCCCGGGAGGACCAGAAAAGAAAGAACTGGTTTCGTTAGCGAAGGGAGATGAAAAAAGAAACTGGAGCTGCTGCGAACGACTCCTCGTCGCCACACTCACCCTGCCCACTCTCGAAGACTCGCGCCGTCGCGCTGCCGCCTCGATGGCGGCTCCGTCGTCCGTCTTTGTGCGCAACCTCGCCTTTGACACAACCGACCAGGCGCTCGAGCAGCACTTTGGCTCGGTCGGCCCGGTGCGCGAGGCGTGGGTCGTGCGCGACCGCAAGACCAAAGAGAGCCGCGGTTTCGGCTTTGTCGGCTTTGTGCTGGCTGACGACGCACAGCGCGCTGTCCAGGAGCAAAACGGCTCGCTGCTGGGCGGTCGCAAGATCACTGTCGATCTCGCAAAGAAGAAGGGCGCGACGTCCGCCCCTCCGAGTGGCGCGCCGGAGCAGGGAGCAGCGGCGCCGGCGCCGGGAAAGCGCGGCGCCGGCGGTCCGAGCGGCGAGGCGAAGCGCGCCAAGCCTGCGCGCGAGCCGCGACAGAGGCACCGGGTGATCATCCGCAACCTCGCCTTCTCTTGCGACGCGGCGGCCCTACGCGCCGCGGTCGGGCCGCATGCACAGGCGCCAGCCCCGCCGCGCCAGCCCCGCCGCGCCAGCCCCGCCGCGCCAGCCCCGCCAATGCAGCCTCGCCTCGCCCTCGCCGACCTCGGATCCCCAGCCCGTCCTCCGTCCGGCTAGGTTCTCGACGTACACATGCCCAAGCGACCCGACGGCAAGCATCCGGGCTTCGCCTTTGTCGAGGTTCCTTCTGCAGAGGCGAGCGAGGCGGTCGTCAGTGCCCTCAACGAGCAAAAGGTGTGCGGCCGGATCGTCGCGGCGGACGTCGCGCAGAACCGCACGGCGTACCAAAAGGAGCACAGCGCGGCGTCCGCCGCCGCGCCCTCGGCTCCGTCCACTGCGGCGAGCGAGGAGGAGGAGGATGGCGAGGAGGCGGAGGATGCCGGAGGCGGAGCGGCTGGAGAGGAGAGCGAGGAGGAGGGCGGCGAGGAGGAGGAGGGCGGCGAGGAGGAGGAGGGCGGCGAGGAGAGCGAGGAGGAGGGCGGCGAAGAGGAGGGCGGCGACGAAGAAAGCGAGGAGGAGGAGAGCGGCGAGGAGGAGAGCGAGGCGGCGGCCAAGCCGGGAAGGCGGCGGAAGGCGGGTCCCGAGGACGAGGAGGAGGCGCTGCGTGCGACTCTGTTCGTGCAGGGGCTCCCCATCGAGGCGAGCCAGACGCAGCTCGAGGCTCGATTTGCAAAGCACGGCGCACTGCGGTGCGTCGTGCCGGCCCCGCCGCCCCGCCGCCCCATCGCACTTGCTGCACCCCCCCACTTGCTGCCCCCGCACTTGCTGCCCCCCCCACTTGCTGCCCCCGGCGCCGCGGTGAGAGGACGACTCGCACCCATCCCCGGATGATCGACTCTGATTCGACTCCCCTAGCTCCAGCCACTGCCAGTGCTGGGGCGCAGGGCGACTGATCACCGCGGCCCGCCCCTCTTGCCCCGCCCTCCTCTCTCCGCCGCGTCTCTCCGCGCAGCCACCGCCTCGCCCTCTCTCTGCGGCTCCCTTCAGGTACGCGCGCGTCGTCTGCGACCCTTCCACAGGCCTCTCGCGCGGCACTGCCTTTGTGCGCTTCGAGTCGTCGGCAAGCGCGCAGGCGGCGCTGGCGGCGGCACGCGCCGGCTCCGGTGCCCGCATGCTCGGCCACCCTCTGACGGTGAGCTCGGCCGTCGAGCGCGGCGACGCCGTCAAGGCGGCCGCCGACAAGCGCGAGGCCGCCAGGCAAGAGCGGGTCAAGCCGGAGGGCGACCGGCGGGGCCTGCACTTGGCTCGGCACGGGCTCGTCCTCCCCGGGGAGGAGGGCGCCGAGGCCCTCTCCCTGGCCGAGTTGCGAAAGCGCGAGGCGGCGTGGGCGCAGAAGAAGGAGAAGCTGGCGAGCCCAAACTTTGTCATCTCGACCACGCGCCTGTCGGTGCGCAACTTGCCGCCCCACGTCGACGAGAAGATCCTCAGCTCGCTCGCCGTCAGCGCGGCGGCGGGCGCGGCGGCTGGCAAGGCGGGCGGCCAGGCGCGGCACGCAGCCAAGCGCAACGGCGACCGGCTCGTGAGGCAGGTCAAGATCGTGCGCGACGAGCAGCGGCGCGACGCTCGCGGCCAGCCCCGCTCCAAGGGGTTCGGTTTCATCCAGTTTGGTGCGCCGCCGCCCCGCGCCGCCGCCATTTTCACCACGCGCTCCACCACCCTCACGTTGCTCCTCCCCGCGACGCCTCGCCCCCGACGTTTGCTCCTCCCCTCTCCCCCGGCAAGGCACGCACGAGGCGGCGCTCGCGGCCCTCGAAGCCCTCGCCGACAACCCTGCGGCGCTCGAGAAGCACGGCGGCAAGGGGCGCCGCTTGCTCGTCGAGTTTGCCGTCGACTCTGTGCAGAAGCTCAAGCTCCACGAGCAGCGCCGCAAGCTCGGCGCCGAGCGCCGCGCTGCGGAGGCGGCGGCGGCGGCGGCGGCGGCCGGCGCCGAGCCGAAGGCAGCCCCGCAAGGGAAGGGCCGGGCTCAGCCGTCGGCGGCAGCAGAGGCGCGAGCAGCCAAGCGGCCCTCGAAGCCGCCGCCCTCGCAGCCGCACTCGCAGCAGCCGCCTTCGCAGCAGCCGCGGGGCAAGGCCTCGAACCAGCCGCGGGGCTCGAAGCAGCCGCCCAAGGACCGCGCGCTGGCGTCCGAGGCGACGACCCGCGGCGCTGACAAGGCAGCAGCGAAGCTACGACCCACTAGCAAGGGAAATCCAGAGCGGCGGGAGCGCATCGAGGAGCACCACGAGATCGAGAGCGTGCTGCGGCGCGGCAAGCGGCAAGCCCAGAACGCGTTTGGCGAGCCAACCGCCCAGCGGCGCCGTGCCAACTCTGCGGATGCGCGAGAGGAGGCACGTTTTGAGTCACTGGTGGGTTCGTACAAGAAGATGCTCGGCGCGCGGGGCTCGAGCTTTGAGGCCAAGCTCGGCGAATGGACTCGGTGACGCCGCCAGTGCTCCGGTTTACGCGGTTTTGCTCCCGGTTCGAGCGTCCCGGGGCGCTCGCCTCCCTGAGCTCTTGTGTGCGCTCAAGCGCGATTGTGTCGGGGCTCTCTCTCTCCATCTCTCTCCCTCTCTTTGATGTGGATTGGTGTCAGTAGTAGTTTTTACGTATGTATGCATGGATGCTGAATGAGCGATGGACCCTACCTATTGATCGCTCTATTGCGCTTTGAGCGCGCATTGCGGGGGGCGCGCCCTCGCGCCCTCTGGCAGAGCGGCTCTCCTGCCTCTGGGCACTGGGGTCTGCGCTCTGCGGCCCAGAGCCCCGCAGAGCCTCTGGGGCGCGCATAGCGGGTGGGTAGGCCCTAAAACGGCGGGAGGGGTGGGGCTATATCGACAGAGCTAGAGGGCTCAACCACCCCTCCACCCCTCCACCCTCCACCCCTCCACCCTCCCGGAGCGAGAGAGGTCCGTCTTGTCAAGCCCTCCCACTTCCACCTCCCTGTCCCTCCGACCGGAGGGCTCGCCAGCCCACAGGGCTGGAGGGGTCCCCGTCGGATCGGCGTCGGGAGGGCTCCACAGGGCTAGCCCCCTCCCCGGACGCCGGGTGGGCTCGGAGGGACGGTCGGACAAGGGAGGATCTTCGTGGCGGGAGGGCTCGAGAGGGGTCGGAAGGGCCCTCTGGGAGGGGTCGCAAAAAGAGAAAAAAACGAACTCGCGGCTTATGTGACTGCCCCCCAAGAGGGCTCGGAGGGCTCGGAGGGCTCGGAGGGCTCGAGGGCTGGAGGGCTCCCTTAGGG
>NW_005199343.1:51774-54068 GCF_000372725.1 Emiliania huxleyi CCMP1516 | reverse complement strand
CAGCCGCGGCTGCATCATCGAGAAGCTGCTGTGCTACGGGGCGAGCGTCGAGAAGCGGGACATGGCCGGCGTCACCGCGCTGATGAGCGCCGTCCGGCGCAGAGGTTAACACTAAGGACGGCGAGGGCCGCACCGCGCTGATGAATGCTGCCCACTGCAACCACCAGCCCGCCGTCGTGCTCCGCCTGCTCCGGGCGGGCGCAGACATGACGCTGCGCGACGAGGAGGGCAAGACGGCGCTGCAGATGGCCAAGGAGAAGGTCAGTTTGGCAGTTGTCGATGTGCTGAGGGAGCGTGCCGAGGCCCTCGAGACGACTGCCGCTGCGCAAGCTCGAAGCTGCTGCCGCTGCTCGCTGCGCCTACGGGAGGCCGGAGGCGGGCGCTCAGCGGCGGGGGCCATGCTACCCTCCGACCCTCACCTATGCCGCGACGGTTACCCGACGTCAGACGGACCCTAGGATGGACCGTCCACAGTGGTGCCAGGGTGCAGGCATGAATGGGTCTGACCTCGAAAAAAATCGCGATCTAGCGTGCTGTCCGTACGGCGTACGCGATGTCCGTGTTTATGTACACGCTAGCGTACTAGCTCTCATAGAGAAGCAGAGTGTGCCACTCCGCGCCGAAGCCCAGCCCACGCTCAGGCGTCTTCTCTCGCCGCGCCCTCTCTCCCGCCTCTCCTGGGTGCGCAGGTCTCGTGACGGAGCTCTGTAAATTCGACGGGCTTGTTGGCTCGCCGAATCAGGAGCGTGCCGTCGGCGTCGGATTGACGGCAGAACGGACAGCTCCGTTGGCCTCGCCGAGCAAACCACTCGTTTGCGCACTCCACGTGCATTCGGTGGCGGCACAGTGTGCACTCGACCAGGTGCGTAGAAAATATCCAGTCAGAGCAGAAGCAGCGAAAGTTTTCAGATTTGACATTGGTCTCCATTGCGATGTATTCCTCCAAGTGCTCGGCGGTGAGAAACCGCACCGCTGATCCCTGCCTCGTCGCGCACTGCAGCCGGATAGGGCATAGCGTAGCTGGTCGACCGAGCACGCCTCCCTCGCTCAAGTCCACTTTTGTCGGCAGAAACAGGCCAATCCTCCGTTGCCAGACATAGGCTCTCACGGTTGTGCTAGGGCGTTCATCGCTTCCGGCGGGACCAACAGCCTCGATGGAGACTTGTACGCACGCGGCACTCGCAAGTGCTGCCCCGTCTATCGCACCCTCCTTGCCAGGGCTAGGGCGACGGCCACGCATCCTCCGAGGAGTGAGCCAACTCGCGGAAACGCTCTTCCGCCTTGTCACAGGGTGGCCGCTCGCCTCTTCGGAGGCGCGTGTAGAGACCTCCTCCCAGGGAGGTGCCGCTGCGGCAGTTGAGGCCAAGCCATCTTGGCTTGGCATGTGTCAGGCGTCAGGCGGCCGCAGGCTGGGTGGCCGGCCGATCTGCGGATAGGGGACGGGCGACAAGTCCCAAATTCGGCGCATTTCGGGTGATTCATGGACATGCGATGTGGATCCGGAAAAATATTTTGGAGCTCCACGTGCGAGTCTTGATCATGCATTGTGGGCATGGTTTGTGGTGGACTCAGGACTCGACTGTGTGTGCCGATGTGTGTGTGTGGGTGGAGGCTCTCTCTCGCTTGTGGCTAGAGTACTCTTCGTGTGTCGCCTCGCGTCGTGGTCGTGCCCCTCTACTCGTAGGCGCTCGCCTAGGCCTACGGCGTTAGGGGCCAGGGCGGCCGGGGCGGCCGGGGCTGGCTGGTGTGATCTGTGTTGTACTGTGATCTGTGGAGTCCGCCCTGGCAGGGCGGCAGCCGGCAGGGTAGATCTTTGGGCGAGGGTGTAACATTGTACATACAATGGTCAATGTATCGTCGTACGAGGTTGTCGATCTGGCCTACCACTCTCATCTGTGATCTGACGATGCTCGCTGGACCGTTACCTAGGTAACCAATACCCTGTTGGACGCGTCCCACCCCTCGGTCGGATCTTACTGCATTCCTCTTAATTTACGTACATGCGCCTACCCCACTACGGGTAGCCCATTCACGCGCTCCGTAGCTAATAATAACCGCCGATTAGTTTCGTATATCAACTATAGCTTATAGGTCTATCCGTTGCCGTCCTTTCGTTTCGACTCGTTTGTGTTTTTTTTGGGGGGGGGGGGGTGGGACTCATTCACAGTAGACAAATCGCCCTACTTCCGCGCCCCAGCTTGGGCCGACTTTTGCTCGAACATGAAATAACCCTCCTGAACCTCTCTTCACTAGAAATGGATGGAACTTGGCGATGCTCTTCGCGGTGTACTTGG
>NW_005199343.1:24073-51166 GCF_000372725.1 Emiliania huxleyi CCMP1516 | reverse complement strand
ATAACCGCCGATTAGTTTCGTATATCAACTATAGCTTATAGGTCTATCCGTTGCCGTCCTTTCGTTTCGACTCGTTTGTGTTTTTTTTGGGGGGGGGGGGGGGGAAGTCTTTCATATTGGAATACTGTCCCGTTTTGCTGTTCACAGCTAGGGACGGCCTCTGCGGCAAAGTCAAATTACCCCCACCACCCTCCCTCCCTTCCAAAAAGGAAAAACTTCGGCTCCCGCTCAAAGGCTCGCCGCGCCCCTGCGGCGCGCCGAGGCGGCCCCAAGGCCGGCCCCTTGCACCCGGGCCGCCGCCGCCCCCTCCTCGCCGTCTTCCCCACCCTACCCTCTGTTGGGCGCGCGCGCCCCGCGCTGCGCGCCCCCGCCCCCACCCCCGCCCCCGGCCCCGGCCCCCGCTCCCACGGGCCCTTTCCCCGGTAGGTGTGCGGAGAAAGTGGAACCAATCGAGAGGTGGCAGAAGCCGCCGTGTGTGACACATATTGCGGCACGTGAGTGAGACAGAGCCCCGGCAGCGCGCGCGCGCAGCGCAACAGGCGTTTCAAACAGCAAACGGGACGGCCTGCGCAGCCTCTAACTATATCATATTGTTCGGATCTTCGAATCCTATGGAGCGCAAGCCACGACCTTCGACCTCAGAGACTGTGGCTGCCGCCCTGAGCCCTGGCCTCGACACCTCGACACCAAACCTCGACACCGACTCGACACCTCGACAACCCATGCCAACTCGACAAACTCGACACCCCTCGACACCCCTCGACACCCCTCGACACCCCTCGACACCATCTAGGCTGAAACCATGCTCGTCCGTGTCAAGGTGCCAAACTCGACACCTCGACACCCCTCGACACCCCTCGACACCGCTCGACACCGCTCGACACCGCTCGACACCGCTCGACACCGCTCGACACCTCTGATGATCCTAACACAGCAGAGACGTAGACCCATTGGAGTCACAGAGTTAGAAATCAGGGTTGCAGCAGCAATCAAACTTGGCTGGCAGTACTTTCATCCCTGAGTTGCAGCCTCTCGAGTTCTAGCTCAAGTTGCAGCTCAGTTGCACCCCTGTTGATGCAGCAAACATGGCAGTACTCAGGTAGCCCTAAGGTGCTGCACAGCACCTTGTACAGTGGCAATGAATCCTCACACCAGTGAGCTTGTGCCATGAGTGCAGACCTGTGGTCCATTGCGCTTTGTTGCACTGGCGACGCTGCAACGGCGACGCTGCAGCGGCGGCGACGCTGCTGCGATGGGGTACTGTAGCCCTTAGCTGCTGGACAGCACCTTGTACAGTGGCAATGTCCACTGACTCATGGCACCAGCCTTGTGCCATGAGCGCTGTGGTCAGTTGCGCTTTGTGCGCCGGTGACGCTGCAGCAGCGACGCTGCTGCAGCAGCGACGCTGCTGCGGTGCTGCGCCTGCACAGCACCTTGGTGCACAGTGGCAATGACTCCCGGCACTTGATGTCCTCAAATGTCCACAGAGAGTATACTGGTTGTGCTCAGGTTGTGCTACATCAACAGGGTGCAACTGAGGCTGCAACTAAGGGATGAAACAGCTTTGCAACTGCTGCCCAACTTTTGTTGTATGTTGATGGGCTGCAACTGCATCCACCTGCCACCTTGGACACCTCGATACCTCAGACGCCTCTTGACAACACTCGACACCCGCTCGACACCCGCTCGACACCCTCGACACCCTCGACACCCTCGACACCCTCGACACCCCTCGACACCCCTCGACACTCCTCGACACGGACAAGCATGGTTTCAGCCTCGACAGGCCTCGACAGGCCTCGACGGGCCTCGACAGGCCTCGACAGGCCTCGACAGGCCTCGACACCTCTATCCCTCGACAGCAGAGCTCGACACCCTCGACACCGGGCCTCGACACCTCGACACCAGGGCTCAGCTGCCGCCGCTCTCGCGCAACAGCGAGGCACCGCCCTCTCCATCTCCGCTCGCCGCCCCGCCTGACACTCCGCACTCCCCGCCACGCGGGGACTGAGTCACGCGCCGAGGCGCCCCCGGGGTGCGGGGGGAAGAGAGGCGAGAGCCGAGAGCGGGGGCTCGAGCGGGTGCGGGTCTTGTGCATGGTAGCTCAGCTAAACGATCCAGCGCAGCCGCACGCTCAACAGCATACACCCACCGCCGGCCAACATGGTCAGTGGGCGGTGCCTGAGCGCGCAGCACATAATTTCACAATCACATGGACATGCCGCACGAGGACCATGCCCAACAGTCCATGAGCGTGGAAGCCCCACGACATACCACACACGCCGCGATGCAGAGCGCAACACATACCGCACGCATGTGCACCAGAGCACGACCGATCGCCGCGCGAGTCCAAAGCGAGTCATCTCGCGGGGTCACATGGGTCGCTCGACTTGAGATCCCGCGCATCAGCGTGCTCCGGTGCCTCGAGCCCCACGATCCTCGCCATCCGCGCAATCTTCTCGCGGTCTGTCAGCTCGGACGCCGGAAAGTAGCGCTCGTTGAGCTGGCGCAGCTCCGCCTGCGACTCGAGATGGAAGAGAAGCTCGCTTCCGAGCGCGGGGAGCGTCGCCTGGCTGGCGGGGAGCGTTGCCGCGTCTCGCGCTGCCGTGCCGCGAACAATGGAGAGAAGGTGCGACCGCGCAGCACGCCGCGCCTGCACGTCCGCGCCCGGCACGCGGCGGAGGATCTGCCGCAGCACGCGCCTGCCCTCGGCCTGCATCGAAGCGTAGCCGCGGGAGTCGGCAGGGCGAAGAAGAAATTTCCGACCCTTCGTTGTTAAGAGTACAAACCCAATTCAAGCCCCTCTCACAGCAGACTGGCACGTGTGGGCGGCAGCTGTCTGTTTACAGGCGCTGGCCGCCCGCGCGCGCGCCGGACCGGCTCCGGCACGTCCGGCGCTGGGCGGCGCGCGTCCACACTGCGCGTCGCGCAAAAGGCGAGCGCTCGCCGCCGCTACGGCGGCGGCGGCGGCCGACGGCCGACGGCCGACGGCCGACGGCAGACGGCAGACGGCATACGGCCTAGGGCTCGGCTGGGCGCGCACGCGCACGCGCGCGCGTCGCGCGCTGCCGACGGCGCTCGCCGGCGCTACGGCGCTCGCGGCGCGCTCGTGGCGTTCAGGGCGGCTCGCACACGCACACGCACGCACACACACACACACACACACACACACACACACACACACACACACACACACACACACACACACATGCACAGACACACAGCCCCTTCCCCTCCCCCCTCAAGGGCGAGGACACGCACAGGCCGCACCTCTAGTGAGGCCCGCATAGTATGTGGGAGACTCGTGCCGCCGCCCCTGCCACCCCTGTGTCAGTGTGCCTGTGGTAGGAGAGACTGCCAGCGACAAGCTGGAGGCAGGTCGCTAGACTGAGATGAGACCGCCAGTGGATGTGGGAGTCCACCGCGCACCGCGCTGCGAGCCTGTCGTGTCCCGTGTCAGGAGCAGGAGAGCCCCACCTGTCCCCCTGATCGTCCTTCCAAAATCCTGCTCGTGCAGGTCCTGGTGTGGGGACCCTGTCCTCGTCCCATCCCTCGTTTGGCGTGTCTGTTTTCTTTCTTTCTTTCTTTTACAAACCCAAAGGTCCTCTGCGAGCGGTCCTATTTTTTTTGGATTTGGCGCGCAGCCGGCGGTGGTGACGGGGGCGGCGGGCTTGGCGGCGGCGGGCTTGGCGGCGGCGGCCCCGGAGGGTGAGAGCCAGAGCAATACAGCGGCTCGCCGGGCGGCGCTGCAGACAAGAAGAGAGACCGTACGTAACGTGGCGAGCTTTCGAAACAATAATTCTGACGGTCCTCAGATTGGCCAACAACAAACCTAAAACCTCTCTTGAAACCTCAGAGGCGCTCCGACGCGTTCAGAGAGAGAGAGATTTTAGAAAACCAACAAGAAATCACACGACTCACACAGTGATTTGGGCTCGGCAGCTTGTCAGCCCTCAGCCGAAGCTGGGGCCGGTCCCGCGTTCATCGCGCCAAAAAAGGATTTTACAAGCCGGCTCCCTCTCTCTGAAAGAGAGAGAGAGAGATTTTTGAATCTTATCTCTCTCACGACACTGCGCTCTGTGGGCACTCCCATCCCTCCTTTGGTGTCTGTTTTCTTTCTTTCTGGGCACGGGACTGGAGATTCTCTCTTCTCGGGACTGGCGCGCACTGGCACTAACACAGAACACTATGGAGCCGCCTAAGCGACTCCCTCGAGGGCGGCAGGCTCTCCTTTCACCAGCCCCCACACAATACAAAGAATTCTTGCAACACAACCCTCTCAAAAGAAACAGCGTAGCCGCCCAGAGCCAGACCTGGTTAATAAAAATCTCTCTCTCTCTCCTCTCCTTAAAATCCCTGTGTGGTCAGGTGTATTCTTTTGTTGCTAGGCCGGACGTCATGCCGGGGTAGGTAGGGTAGGTCTGGGCCCTCCCGTCGGGTTTTTCCCGCTCTCTCACGCTGGAATTTTCACAGCAGAAAAAGAAATTTTCCGCGGAAATCACGATGTCAACCCTCCCCAAGTGGATGATCTGATGCTCTGTAGGGCCTGAGAGTGGCCTGCCATGTCACAGGAAGGACTGTGGTTGCAGGACCAGGAGAGTACCACCACCCATCACTTCAGTTGGTATAGTACCCCACCTCCACCCATCCGGTGATTTCTTTTTTAGTTTCCCATAAGTAGGGTAGGTAGGTAGGTAGGTACTCGAGTAGGTAGGGGCAGGGCAAGGGCCGTCCAGGTTTTTGTCGAATTTCAGCATGACGTCCGGCCAAGCAAAAAAAGAATACACCTGGTGTGGTGGCGGCGTGCCGTCCTCCCATCCCTCCCTTGCCTTATCTGTTTTCTTTCTTTCTTTCTCTAGGTGGTGAGAATTCTTCTTTGGGCCGCTGATGTCACTGCTAGTTGCCGCAGCGTCCCCGCCGTCTGGGCCGGCTCCACCGCCGCTCGACTACAGTTGCCTCGCGGAGCGGTGGGGCGAGGGCGGGTCCCGCTTCCGCGGCTCCGTCTCGACGACCGCCTCGGGCCTGCGGTGCCAGCCGTGGCACCGGCAGCATCCGCACAAGTGGCACACGGAGAAGCCAATCGGCCTGGGCCGCGACACGCCGTACGTCGCGGACTACTGCCGCAACGTCGAGCCGCCCACCACAGCGGCCGGCGCCGCGGTCGACCCCGGCCATGCGCCACAGGGTCCATGGTGCTTCACACTCGACGATGGCGTGAGGTTCGAGGTGTGCGACGTGTGCGGGGCGGCGGCGAGGCTGTGGAAGGAGGTCGAGGCGCCGCACGTGCACCCCTTCGTGCCCGAGTGGGCGGGCCCGCTCTGCTTCGCCTTCTCGCTCGTCGCCCTCGTCGTGGTCCTGCTGCTCGGCCTCGCGCGCCACTTTGAGGTCGACCTGCAGTCCTACTTCGACTTCTTCGGGGAGCGCGCGCGCGGCGCGGGATCGATGGCGCGCATGGCGCGCCCCCGCGCGCGGCCGGCGCCCGCGCCTGGAGCGGGGCCGGGAGCGGGCGGCCCTCCCCCGCCGGGCGGCTTGCCCGCCTCGATGAGCCTCGGCGCCTGCCACGGGGCTGCGGGCGTCGCGCCTCTGGTCGCGCCCGCCGCCCCGGGCGGGTCCCAGGAGGAGACCTTCAGCGCGCTCGCTGGACTCGCCAGCTTTCAGCAGCAGCGCCAGCAGCAGCAGCCGCCGCCGGCAGCGGCCAACCCGATGGCCGCGTCGTCGGCGGAGCAGCGCCGCGCCGCGGCGCAGGGGCTGCTCGCGAACGATGCGGCGTCGATGGAGGGGTCGGTGCTCAACGCGCCGCCCGTGCTCGGGCCCGACAGCACGGCGCCCGAGCCTCGGCTTCCGGCAGTGCCCCCTCCGTTCGACGACAACAACGTGTAGTAGCCTCGGTCCCCCGCCCCGGCGCTGCGGCGGCGCGCGCCCCCCGCCGCCCCCCGCCGATCACCACGTGCGCTTTTGCAAGAGAGCGGAACGGTGCCCCCTACCTCACTAGCGGGGTATGGGCCTGAAGAGCCGCACAGTAATGCCATTGGACTTTATTGCATATTGGAGCGCGAATCCGAATGCGCTGTTGTGTCGTCGAGAAAACAGTGATAGTTGCTGATTAGCTTAGGGCCCGCGGACTTAGTCGGACCTGCGTGTGCTCGACGGTGTCTAACTGTAGGGAACTCTGACCGCGCTTTTGTCTAGTGACGCCCGGGGTCGCGACCAGAAGCACACCGCGCCCACACCCCGACGAGGAGAGGCCAGAGCGTCAGAGCATCTACACCGGGCCCACACAGTCTCTCTGTCCATGTGAAGGCTTCGTCCCTCGTCGAGGCTGCTTCCTCTTCTTGGCGATGCCCTGCTTTGGCTGCCGCGTCTCGCGCCGCGCCGCCTTGGCGCGCACCTTCGACACGGCCTCCATGCGCAGGATCAAATCATCCTCGGCGCTCAGCGGCTCGGCGTGCTCGAGCGCGTCGAGCTGCGACATGAGGTCGGAAGGATCGGCAGCGGCGGCGGTGGAGGCGCCCGGCTCAACCATGTGGGCCGGGTTGCGCTCGACCGCCCATCGAATTCTTTTTTCAAACATTTGCGTTTTCCGGTGAGTAGAAGAGTCGAGAAGAGCGAGAATTCTTTCGCCGTAGACACTGCGAGGGCACCTCGTCTCGTCGTACAGCTGTCGCCCACTCCGCTGCTGCCTCATCGCGCCGTCGAGCTCTTCTACCTGCAGCACGGCCACCGCGCCAACGCCTTCTCGGTCGCCTTCGATCCAGACCTCGAGCGCTTCGTCTCCGGCCGAGGCGTCGTCGCCCACGCGACTTGCAGGTTCCTCAGGACGAGAATAGTTTTCTACGACCCTCTCTGCGCGGAGGAGGACCTCGCAGCGCTGATCGACGAGTTCCTGACCTCGGCCCGCGGCCACCACGTCGGCTTCTGGAAGGCCTCGCAACAGACCGTGGCGGTCGTTGCGGAGCGAGGGTTTCGGATCGTTGGGTACGGAGTCGACCACGAGGTGCCGGTGCCGGTCGCTCTGTCTGGCAGCGCGATGCGAGGGCTCCGGCGCCAGGTCGACAAGGCGCGCAAGGCTGGCGTGGCGGTCACGCCTCTCCCCGCCGCCGAAGCGACCTCTCCGATCTGGAGAGAGCTCGAGGATCTGGACGCACGGTGGCTCTCGTCGCGCGCCCTCGCGACGCGGCCCTTTTCCATCCGCCGCGTGACTCGCCGGTACGCGCGCCGACGGGTCGAGCCGCACACCACGTTGTGACTTGCGCTCGCACCGCTCGCACGCCGACGGCACCACCGCCCACCTCCCTGGCCGCTGCGAACAGGCGCGTCTGCGCTCGCCGCCGCGGCCGCGTAGTGGGCTGGGCGTGCCTCGACCACCGCTACTGCGAGGGCGTCCTCTGCGGCGTCGGGCTGAGCGGCGTACGGTGGGACCCGGAGGTGGGTGGCGTCGCCTCGCTGCTTGCCGTCGAGGGCGCCGCGCTCGTCGCCGCCGCACACCGCCGCCCCCTGACCCTCGCGCTCGGTGAGAGTTGCCTGCCGGAGCACAGGCCGCCCGGCGGACTCGCCGCCAACGCCCCCCGCGCCACGCAGGAGAGAGCCCGCTGGCCTTGCGGCGGCGGGAGGCGTGCGCGGGCGCCTCGGGGTGCGCGCCGGCAAGTGGCCTTCAGGCAAGAGGCGTGCAGTGGAGCGCCGCGCTCGAGGCGCTGTTCCGGCTGCTGCACGAGAGGGGCGGCTGGCTCTACAACACGGCGGGCATCTCGCGGTGGAAGCGAAAGTGGAGGGCGGCGACCACAGCCTCGTTCGTCGCCGTCGACGCGCGGCTGCCGTGGCGGCACGTCGCCGCGCTGCTCTTCCTCGCGGTCGCGGGCGGCGCGCCAGCTCTGCCGACGAGGGCACGGCATCGCTGCCCGCCACGCGAGGGGAGCTCTGCTGCGCGCAAGCGCTGACTCGCTTTGGCCAAATGTCGGTCGCTGGCGGATCGGCGCCGATAGATGGTATATCAGGCGGTGGGACTGGCGCGTCTTTTTTCCTGTGTGGTCGTGCCAGCGGTTTAACCCCGCTCTTGCAAAAGGCTAAAATGTAAAAAGGGGCATCTGTGGCATGTGAGCGAATCTCGATATATCTCCAGTCGTAGCGGTGGAACGTAAAACGGCTCGGTAAATATTTAGCCATATATGAGAGGGGATTACGCCACAGAGCACAGTGTGTCGTTTTTGGGTCGACAGTAAAAATCTCCCCCCCGCCCCACCGTAGCCCACCGCCACGTTTAAATCCGCCGGCTTTTTTCTCACTCAGCACCCCGAGCTCCCTCCGCGCTCCGCGGCCGCTTCTACGCCGGCGAAACACCATCAAGCTGTTGTACCCGGCCCCAGCATCGCCTTCCCACGAGGCTTAGAGCTCTAGACTGAGAGATATTGTGCATTCGACAACAACGTTGTTTGGTATTTAAATCTCTCTCTCCAATTCGCAAAAGTAAGAAAGAAAGAAAACAGACACGCGAGGGAAGGCATGGGCACTGACGGTCGGCCGCCAGAAAACACGCCTGCGTGGATCGCGTCACACCAATCCTCGCTACCCAACGCGGCCAAAGGATATCAAGAGAGAGATGGTCTTCAAAGATCTCTCTAAAGATATCCACCTGGAGAACCTCGAGAAAAAGAAAGAAAGAAAACAGGCAAGCAAGGGAGGGATGGGAGGACGGCACGCCGCCACCACACAGGGATTTTAAGGAGAGGAGTGTGGTGCTAGCCGTCGCCCACCCTAACCCTTGGTCGTCTGCCTCTTTCAAAAGTAAAGAAAACAGACAACCCAAACGAGGGATAGGGGAGGAGGACAGGGTCCACACCTGCACGAGCAGGATTTTGGAAGGACGATCTGCCTCTTTCAAAGAAAGAAAGAAAAAGACAACCCAAGGGAGGGATGGGAGGATCTGCCTCTTTCAAAGAAAGAAAGAAAGAAAACAGAGAACCCAAGGGAGGGATGGGAGGACGGCACGCCGCCACCACACAGGGATTTTAAGTAGTGCCTCTTTCAATGAAGGCAAATCAAGCGCACAAAATTCTTCTGCCATCAAGTGTGTACTTTTTTTGCTTCTGTGCGGACCTGATGATGAAATTCTGCAAAAACCTGGCCGGCCCCTGCCCTGCCCCTACCTACCTACCTACCTACCTACCTTACTTATGGTATGCGTTATGGGAAACTAAAAAAGAAATCACTGGATGGGTGAAGGTGGGGTACTATACCAACTAGATAGAGTGGTGCAACCACAGTCCTTCTTTCTTGTGACATGGCAGGCCACTCTCAAGCCCTACCAGCATCAGATCACCCATTTGGGGAGGGTAATAAATAAATAAATAGAGCAGTCATCTCCAGGGAGAGATGGGCGACGCACACGAACACAGAGGGACAGTGCGCACCCCGCCCCGCTCGCAGGGCGTGCATCACACAGCACACAGGTGGACTGTATGACTCCTCGGGTTTCTGGGACTCAGAGGTGTGCTAGTCGCTATTCTCCGACAATTCCGACATATCTGACGGGCAGTTCGGGCTCGAGCGGTCGCGGTCGCGGCCAGCGCGTGAGGCCTGGCTAGGGTTGCCGGGCGAGAGCTCGACCCACGCGCCGGAGCGCGCGTGGTGCTTGAGCAGCCGGGCGGTCGCCGCAGCCACCTCGAAGGGTAGCTCGTCGAGCCACTCGCCGAATGTGCCCTCGTCCTGCGCCGCAGCGAGGAATTGCTCACCTAAGCCGTACGCGCGGCAGGCCCGGTAGAGCGCCTCGTTCTGGATCTCCTCCGGCGCCTCGGAGTCGTAGCCGCAAACGGAGGAGCCGGCAGAAGAGGCCCGCTTCGCAGGCGGCGCGTCAGGCGATGAGGAGCGCGAACGCCGCGGCGGCACACCGTCGCCGCGCGCGGAGAGCGCGTTCCTGTCGACGCGGGGCGCAGCCTTGCGCCGGCCGCGCTTGGCCGGCCGGATTGTGAGGCTGCCGGCAGGCGGCTGTGCAGCCGCGGCTGCGTACGACTGAGCCGCAGGCGCGGCGGGTGGCGCGGCGGCGGGCGCGGCGGGGGGCGCGGCGGCGGGCGCGGCGGGTGGCGCGGCGGCGGGCGCCGCGGCGGCTGGCGCCGCGGCGGCGGGCGCGGCGGCGGGCGCGGCGGCGGGCGCGGCGGCGGGCGCGGCGGCGGGCGCGGCGGCGGCGCACGTGCCCGCTCGCTCGCGCTCCGCGCGCTCCAGCTCCCGTGTGTACTCGGACTTCAAGTTGATCTGCCCGTCGAGGCTGCCGTCGATGTGCATGGTGAACCGGACGGTGGCCGCGTCGATGTGCTGGGCGTGTCCCATCAGCGAGCTGATGAAGGACGCCTCGCGCATCGTCAGCGGCTCGCCGCCCTTCATGCACCGCTCAGCATCGCGGAGGCGGCTAGCACTGTCGCGCTTGAATGCCGGCATTCAAGCGATCTCTGTTGGGGAGGGTTGACATCGTGATTTCCGCGGAAAATTTCTTTTTCTGCTGTGAAAATTCCAGCTTGAAGAGAGGGAAAACCCCGACGGGAGGGCCCAGACCTACCCTACCTTCCCCGTCATCAGGTCCGCCCAAGCAAAAAAATACACGAAGTCGATCGATGCCACGCTTCTGCCCGCCTCCGCCGCCGCCGCCCGCCTCGCCCGCTCTGCCGGCTGCAGACTGGACTTTTGTGGCCGACGCTAGCGGCGGGTGGGCGACGCACTTTCGGTTCCAGCCCTCCTGGGGCGCCAACGCGTCGCTCTCGCGTGGCCACCTCGTGAACCGGCTCTCCGGAGGGTGCGTCAACCTGCGTTCGGCTGGCAGCGTGCGCGGTCACTCCAACGGCTCGCCGCAGAACGTCGGCGCACCGCCGAGCGACTCGACCGAGCTTGTGCCCTCGCCGGAGCTGGCGGCCTTCCACACGCTGCGGAGCCGCGCTGCCGCTTCCTCGGATGCCTCCTCGGGCGCGGGCGGCTGCGTCCCGCCGCCTGCGGCGAGCTTCCAGTTCGTGGCCCAGGGAACGTCCAAGGAGCCGCTGACCCTGCAGGCCGGCGCCGACGGCCTCCTCGCAGCCGCGCGAGGGTGCCCTCGCGACAGCTGCCGCTTCCAGCTCCTGCCGGCGGGCGAGGGCGGCGCCGGCTGGTTCCAGCTCCGCTCGCTCAGCACTGGCCGGCTCGTGCGGCTGGCGCACGCGGCGATGCCGACGGAGGCGTCGTGGGGCGGCGCCCGGCCGCCCTTCGCGCGGCCAAAGCAGCGCCCGCCGCGAGCGCGAGCACGGCGAGGCGAGGCGGCCTGCCCGATTGGGGCCGGGGCGGCGGACAGTCCGGCGGGGTGGAGGTACAACGCGACGCTGTGGGGGCCGGTGGTTGCCGCTGCGCTCGCCCCGTGGGCGGAGGGCGAACTCACGGCCTCCGTTCTCGACCTCGCCTTCTCGCCGCACATGTACCCCGCCGGCCGCCGGCACGCGCTGCCTGGGTTGCACGTGAGCGTCAGAGAGGGCAGGCTCTACTACCGCGCCAACTCGGACTACCGGCTCACGCTCGTGCTCGACATGCTGCGCACAGTGGCGAGGCTCGTCCGGCTCCCCGACGTCGAGTTCGTGGCGCACCTCTGGGACCACCCGAAGGCGACCTCGGGTCGGGGCTAGGGGTTGGGTTAGCACCTCTGGGGCCACCCGAAGGCGACCTCGGGTCGGGGCTAGGGGTTGGGTTAGCACCTCTGGGGCCACCCGAAGGCGACCTCGGGTCGGGGCTAGGGGTTGGGTTAGCACCTCTGGGGCCACCCAAAGGCGACCTCGGGTCGGGGCTAGGGGTTGGGTTAGCACCTCTGGGGCCACCCGAAGGCAACCTCGGGTCGGGGCTAGGGGTTGGGTTAGCACCTCTGGGGCCACCCGAAGGCGACCCCGCCCGACAGGACTGCCCGCTCCTCGCACGAGAGGCGACACACCCCCTCCCCCTTCCACAGGTGCCGCGGCAGCATCCCCTCCCCGTCCTCGCCCACTACGTCGACGTGGCCCACCGCGACATCGCCATGCCCGCGCCCTGGTCCTGGGACGACAAGGCGCACCGCTGGCCGCAGCCGTTCAGCAAGCTGCGCTCCGGCGGCTGCCCGAAGCCCTACGCGAGCCGCAAGCCGCTCCTCTACTTCCGCGGCGGCTGCAACGGGCCGACCCGCGGCTGGCGCGGGCCCATCTGGCAGTTTTACCCGCGCAAGCGCGCCAACATCCACACGGCCTCCCGCCCCGGCGCCGTCGACGCCGGCACGCACGACCACTGCGACGAGCCAGCTGATTGAGAATGAGCTGATTGACTGGTGATGAATTTGAAGGCACGTACGACCATTGCGACTCGCCGAAGCTGAACAAGCACGAGTGGGGGTGGGACGCGGAGATGGAGAAGGAGATGCGGGCGCGCGGGCCAAAGCGCAAGATCGAGCCCTTCGCCGCCAACTGCGGCTACCGCTACCTGCTCCACGTCGACGGCAACGTGGCCTCGAGCCGGCTCGCGTCGAGAGATCGATTGGTATATCTCGGTGCACACCTCGGTAGATCTCGGCGAGCCGGCGGAAGTAGGCTCGCGTCGGAGATGCACCTCGGTGCAACCATCTTCAAGCAGGACTCCTTCTCGAGCGAGCACTTTTACCCGCTGCTCCGGCCGTGGCGCCACTACGTCCCAGTCGACCGCAGCCTCGCCGACCTCGACGAAAAGTACAGGTGGGCTAACGCAAACGCGCGCGAGGCGGAGGAGATTGGCCGCCGCGCGCAGGCGTTCGCGCGGGAGCACCTGCACACCGGCTCGGTGGCGTGCTACTGGTGGCAGCTCCTCTCCGCCCTCGCGGACCTGCAGCCCTTTGCCCCGCGGACCGGCGCCGACCTGGGGTTCCGGCCGGCGTGAGTTAGTGTTAGACTCTTGCAGGTCGTCGTGTCCAAAACGCAAAAGGTATTTTAAAAGGAAGCGCGCTTGTGGTTTCCGTGTTTTTCGTTTTTGATGCCAGGGTTCGCGGGCCGTCCGGTCGACTTGCGACTGACACGCGGTGAGCCATATAACTCATATACGGACCTCTCTTGGTCTTGCACACAAAACCTTTTCCTGCTGGTGCCGTGTGCGGCACAGGCCAACAGGCAGCGAAGCGAAAATGGTGAGATGTAGCTAGTAGGGGGTATCAACGACTATCTATGTATGTAGAAAGGCTTTCCGTGAATGAAAGGACTAAGGAGAGCGCAAAGATTTCGAGAGAGAGAAAAGATTTCGTCACAGGGAGGGGGGAACGGGGAAAAATCGTCGAGGCATGTCGCATGCGGAATCGACCCCCGCCTATCCCAGTGCTCAGTAGAGGGTACCTACCTATTGCGAGGCCCTTTCGGGCCCCTTCCCCTCCTCTTCTCCCTCCCTCCACGTACCACGTCTCCCCTCCTCAACAGCCAGACGCCCTATCCGGCTAGGAGCCTGGCGAGGTACTCCCACGCCTCTCGGGGGTTTAGTCTGGCCGAGTCAACCCGAGATGCTGGGGCGAGCCTTGGCGAGCATTATAAAGTACCTCGCCAGCTTGGAGCCCGAACCCTGTACCCGGGTACGGGTAGGCGCGCGGGTGGTCCAGGCATTTGCCGCTCATCGGCTCGCTCGGCCACGCGCTATAATATCCCTCAACATGCCGGATTCGACTCTTGCGACGCTGACTGAGCTCCTCGCCGAGTGCCGGCTCGACCACCTGTGTGTCTCGGGCCAGACGCTGCGCTCGCTCCGGGCCACGGCTGCCGACGGCAGACCGGCACTCCTCGAAGCCCTGCGCGGCGCCGGAGTCGGAAAGGCGCCGCAGCGCTCGACGATTGCGAATGCGCTCAGCAAGGCCGAGCGCGCGGGCCGGCTACAGCCGTCTCCGGACGAGGAGCCCGGCGAGGCGCCCGATCCGGACGGGCCGCTCTCGGCCCACGGCATTCGCGATGGCGGCTGGGAGGACGGCCGCCTCGCCGAGTTATTGAGCGCCGCGCTGCCGGGCCTTCACACGTCGGCGCCGTCCATGCCGGGCGAGGAGAAGGGCGCGCAGGCGAGGTCCAAGTGCTTCGTGCCTCGGCCCGACGCGCGGGTCAGGCTGTTTTGCCTCTACGGCGTGGCGGATGTCGCAATGTCGCTCGAGCCGTGGATCCGGTCGGCGCCGGCGTGGCTCGAGGTGCGGCTATGCGACCTGCCTGGCCACGGATTCCGGAGCGACGAGCCGCTCCCTTCCTGCGCCCTCCCAGTCGAGACTGGCCTCGACGAGGAGGACCTCGCGGGCGAGCGAGAAGGCCTCGTCGGCAGGCTGGCGGACGAGATCCTCGCCGCGGCGGGCGAGGCGCCGTTTGCGCTGTACGGCTTCAGCTTCGGCGCCCTGCTCCTGTACGGGGTAGCGGTCGAGGCGGCGAGGAGAGGCGCGACCAACCTGCTCTGCCTCTGCGTTGCCGGGCGCGGCGCGGCGCACGCGGCCACGCTCAGCCGCGCCACGGCCGACATGATTGTGCGCTCCGACGCCGAGGGCATGCTCCGCTTCCAGGGGCCGGCGGCGGCAGCCATCCCGAAGCCGATGCGCGAGCGGTCCTCCACCCTCTTCCGCTGCGGCGTGCTCCTCGGCGCCGCGCCGGCGGGGGGCGGCTCCCTCTCCTCGCCGCTGCCCGACCCTCCGGGAGAGGCTGCGGATGCGCTTGGGCAGGCGGACGCGGCGGTCGGATTCCACGCGGACACGCCGCACGCAGCTGGTGCTCCGCTCGTGGCGTGCCCGCTCGTGTCGGTGGGCTCCGACGCCGACACCGTCTGGCCCGACGCGATGGTGAGGCGGTGGAAGGAGGTGGCGGCGCTGCCGTCCGCCGAGGAGAGGGTTGGCGGGCGGAGGCGGCACGTGCACCTCACCGTCGCGGGCGAGCAGCACATGAAGCTGATGAGCCACAAGCAGACGATGGACATCGTGTTCAGGGAGGTGGGCGTCGCTGCCCGCGCCATGCTGCCGACCACACGGCATCAATAGACTAGTGGGCGTGGCGGCAGCCGCCGCCGCGGCTGGAAGCAGGACAAAAGAGATCAGCGGCGCTGGGGTCCGCGGGCGCGGGGGCGGGTCTCGGCGCGCGGAGCGGCGGAGGCGGAGGCGCGGTGGCCGGTGCGGGGGCGAGCGTCGCACCCGCAGGCTGCCGCAGCCCCCGTGGGTGCTCCGCGCTCTCGCGTCGCTCTGGCCTCTCTGGCCTCTGCGGACTGCGCGGACCTGTGCGGCGTGTTCTCCGTGTATCGCGGGTCGGCCGACCGATGGCCGTGCGCCCCGCGCCGCATACATTCATGCGTATTTTTTGCATCACACAGATCGTACAATTAAATTACCGGAGTTTGACGAACACTTATGCTTTCTCACGTACGCTGCACGCGCGCGGCCGCCCGTCCTCGGCGGGGGGGGGCGGGGGGCTCTCAAAAGGTGGCTCTCTCAACCCGGCTGGGAGATGACAGATGTGCGCGGTGGCGGTTGGGCGTGGGGCGACCAGGGGGGGGGGGGGGGGGGGGGCTGGCCGAGCCACGCTCCGGCGGCACACGCATGAGACAACAAGAGTACGGGCCCGAGAGGGGCACTAGGCGTCGAGGCGCGACATGGCCTTTTGGCGGCCGAGCGCGGGCATGGGCAGCGGCTGTGTGGGCGAGAGGCCGAGCGAGCGGTAGACGGGCAGGCACTCGTCCATCGCGTCGTCGTCATAGTCGAGCAGGTCCTGCACCCCTGGCCCCGTCACGATGGCCGACCTCCAGACCGGGCCCTCCGCGTCCGCGCCGACGAGCTCGTGCGCATTGTAGCTGCCCTGGTTCGCCTCGAGCAGCCAGGGCTGCTTGGCGGGCCCGCCGAGCTGCATCGGCTGCGCGCCGACCATCCACGGGTGCTTGAGCACCTCCGGCAGCGTGCACCGCTTCGCCGGGTCGATGGCCAGCAGCGAGTCGAGCAGCGCCACCACCTCGCCACTCAAGTGTGCCGTCGAGCGCTTGTACCAGCCGTACACGAGGGCGGTGGTCGACTTGCCGCGCCGCTGGCCCTCGGCCATCTTGGTGTAGCGCCAGTCCTTGCTCGTCGCCTCGTCGAGCGGGAAGAAGCCCGACAGCATCGCGAAGAGCGATACGCCCAGGCTCCACACGTCGGCCGCGAAGCCGTCGTACCCGCGCCCGCTCAGCACCTCGGGCGCGGCGTACGACTTTGAGCCGCACATGTCGGTGAGGGGGGCGGAGCGGTCGAAGGCGCCGTCGGCGCCGCGCTGGTACTGGTGCGACAGCCCGAAGTCGATCACCTTGACCGTCCCCTCCCGCGTGAGGAGGACGTTCTCGAGCTTGAGGTCGCGGTGAGCGATGCCGCGCTCGTGGCAGTGCTGCACGCCGGCGAGCAGGCCGCGCATGAAGCCGCGCGCGACCTCCTCGGGCATCGCGTTGGCGCCGCGGTCGATCACCTGGTCGAAGAGCTCGCCGCCGCTCGCGCACTCCATAAAGATGAAGTAGAGGTGCTGCTGCCCGGTCGACGCCCTGCCGGTGCCGTGGCCGAGCACCTTGATGACGTTGGGGTGGTCGAGCTGCTCCAGCATGTGGCACTCGCGCCGGATCGCCTCGAGCCGCATCCGGCGCGTGTCGATGATCTTGACCGCCAGCGGCTGCTTTGTCGCGACGGCGTGCGCAGCAAAGGTCGCGCCGTAGCCGCCCTCGCCAAACTTCTTGGTCTGGTCCACGGCAAAGGCCTGGAAGAGCCGGTCCGAGGCGGTGGCCTCAGGCGGAGGCGACATCAGCGTGGTGAAGCCCTCTCGGAGGCCCTCGAGCATGGAAGCGGCGCCCGCCCTTTCTTCGGGCAAGCTCCTTACTGCCGCGTCCGGCAGGCGACACAGGTTTTGACCCACGAGCCAACCTGACCGACCCCCCCCCCCCCCCATCGGTCTGCGCTCCGACCGACCGGACCCCCCCTCCGGTCTGCGGTCTTCCGCGGCCGTCGACCGGCCCCCCCCTGCGGTCGGTCGGTCTGCGCTGGGCGCTCAAACCACGAAGCAAGTCGGCCTGTTCACTACAAGATGACGCTCGTAAGTCTTTCCAGACACCCCACCCACCCCACGCCGTGGTTTCTTAGCTTCGTTCGGCCGGCACCCCAGGTGAGACGGGATCTATCTAGGATTTCACGACGAGAGCCGCCCCTCGCCGTCGATGAAGAGGCTGTGCTGACGGCCTGCCGCTGCCCTCGCCGGCGGGTTGGACTCGCGCAGCAGCGCCGACAGCATGCTCTATCTACTAACTACTATCATGCGTCGCACCCGCAGTGGCCGAGCCGACCGCCGCTCGACCTGGCGCCGAGTGAGTGGCTCCCACCTCCCAGATCGAGCGCGGCAGGCTCGGTCGCACCTTCGGCAGCCGTTCACAGCTCGCAATCGCCCTCCACGAACTTTCTTTTTCTCGTCAGCTGAACGGCGCCGCGGAAGAGAAAGACTCGACCCCGCTCTGGCGGTGACGGGAATGGACGACGAGAGTGCCGGCTGCGTCTCGCTCCTCGACCTGCCGCACGACGCGCTCTCGCGCATCGTTTCGCACTGCGCGGCGGCCGACCTCGTCGCGGGCGTCGCGCCCGCGTGCACGCTCCTCCGCTCCGTCGCGTGCGACCAGAGCCTCTGGGAGGACCTCTTCCGCGCGCGGTACGCGCCGCTGCTGGCGCGCCTCTTTGGTGGCGAGCCCCCTCGCGCCGCGGCGGCCGAAGCCGGCTGGCGCGCCTTTTACTACGCCTTTCGAAGGTCGTGGCCGGCGCTGGCTGCGGAGCGGGGCCACGTCGTGCTGCAGCTGGGCGATCAGTACTACGACGTGACCACGTACCTCGACGACCACCCCGGCGGGCCCGAGTACCTGTCCGACGCCGCCGGCACCGATGCCACGGGCGCGTTTGACGCCGTCGGCCACTCGGTGCGGGCGAGGGAACTGCTGCGCCAGTTTGCGCTCCCGGAGGAGCTCTTCTCGGCGGCCGACGGGGAGCCGCCGCCGCCGCCGCCGCCGCCGCTCGATGCCGGCAGCTGGTCTTCGGCCGCGAGCCTCGTGTCGGACGCGCTGCACGGCCGGGAGGGGCGGCAGCGCCTCCGCGAGACGGCGGGCTCGCTCCTCGCCGCCGTCTGGGCCGACCTGACGGAGGGGCGGCCCGACCGGCGCCGCGTGAGCCCCGCCGTGTGGCAGCTCGCGGTCGCGCGCATGCGGGGGGGGCGAAGCGTGCGTGGCGCGGCGCCTACTGGGACTGATGTCAACTGATGGGTGATGCTGATGGTGAGTTGGTGACCGGGGGGCGGGGGGGTGGGTTGTTGGGGCAGAAGGCGAGAAAAAGAAAACGCCGCTGCGGCGCAGCTCTCGTCGGTGACGGTAGCCCGAGGTTGTGAGTGGGCCCGAGACCCGAGAGCGATACGCCATGTGCATGTCCGCCTTGCGTTGTTTCATAACATTAAAAATCACTCACCGGGTTTGCAGCGCGGCTCAGAACTGCGCACGCACTACTGTGCAAACTGAGCAAACGAGGGCCATTCAAACAGACGCAAGTAACATTCACTTATCCGATTGCCCAGCTTTCATCACTGATGTCCCTCGCTAAGATCGTCTCCATCTGCTCAGGATTCGCCATAGCTATTTCTTCACTGATCGTGCTGCAACCTCCGTTCTTCATGAGGCACAACGGCGCATCAGCGACACGGTCTGGTCCTGTTAGTATCATCCACTTGTACTCACGCGCATGCAAAGGTGGAGGCTTTCGCGGAATCAGCGTTTTCAGTACTGAGCCGTCTGGCTGCTTCTTCGTTGACTTCGTGGTTAATCGACCCGTCGTGAAAATGAAGTGGGTATATGTCCAGCTGGCGGAGGCGGCGCCACCTGGCACGATCATTTTATTGGCGTGGTGCTGCATGAGCGCCTTTGGCAGCCCTGTCCACTTGGGGCTGAGCGCATTGCCTTTGGGACCAACATGCTCGCGCTTGAAGCTTGGAAAGTACACGTCGAGCTCGGGTTCGTCGGGCCGGTTCGTCTCCGTGATCACAAAGCGCACCCCAAACGGCGCCATCTCGAGATCCCTATTGTCAAAGGCCCTGCTCATGTACGCTGCCGCCCTGCGCTGCATCTCGTCGCGATCCTCCTTGACGAGCACCCTCTGCTGCTGCTGCGTCACGTGCGCCTCGCCCAGCAAGCCATGCAGATTCGCGTACAAGCCGTACAGGCAGCGCGCACGGCGGTTGATGTCCTCCCACGTGTACGCACCGTTGGCCATCATGTCAAAGTGCACGGCCTTGAACATGACGGGCCAGCAGACGTAACACGCTTTGCCCGGGGATCTCTTGGTCGGCCCGCTCTGCGAACGCCACACCGAGCCCTCGTCGCACCGGCGCATGTCGGCGATCGACTCTGCGATGCGCGTCGTCGCCGTCATCTCGGCGAAGCGCGCATTGACCCGCTGACACGCCGCGCTCTGCTCGGTGGTGCCCAGGTCCTCCTCGGCGATGTGCTCCGGATCGGCGAGCTTGCGGATGGTCCGTCTACCAAAGGCGACGGTGCGCCCACCGTTGACGCCGATGCACGTGTCGAAGTCGCGCTGGAAGCAGGGATCGAGGCCGTCTGGGCAGTTGACCGATCGGTGGTACTCTTCGGCGACCATGTCGAGCCACTTGACCCATTCGTCGTAGTGCTTCACCAACCGGGTGCCAGGAAGAGCAGTTGCCTTGAGCCTGTTGACAAAGGCCTTTTGGTCGGGCGCGTCCTCCATGATGCGCGTATCGTTGCCGCCGCTCAAATACTCTTCGGGGCACCGCCATTTGCGCAGGTCCTGCAGCAGCGGCGGCAGGGAGCTGTCTGGCGCGGGTGCTCTTTCTGCAGCCGCGGCCGCGTCCGTGTATGCCTTGGAGCACATCCTTTTACATGCCGGCGGATTTTCTTCGTCGGCCGACGACGACGAGGCGGGTCGTTTTGGCGCCAAGCGCCGCCCCGCTCCGTCTTCCATGAGGCAGCAGCTCACGAGCTCTTCCTGGATGCCCGGAGGCGCGGGCACACTGTGCTTCCCCGCGAGGAGCATGGTCGCTCCACCGAAGGCGCCGAGGAGGAGTACCGTCGTGGCAACATCTCGGAGAATGATGCAGAGGACGCCTCGCGTCGTCGACGCCGTCCTTGTGCGGGACGGCGCCGCGCTGCTGGGAAGGGCCTCGTACTCTTGCATTGGTGTTCCGTCAACGCGCTTTTTTTCTGTCCGTAGGCTTGCGCTCTCCGCCCCTTTTATTTTCCGTTGCTGTGCGAAACCCGAATCCCCAAACGTCCTCCGAACGTCCCCCCTCGCCGCACAACCTCGAAACGCCCGAGGAGACTTTCGTACCAACACCCCGACAACATACACGCATATGAACGCACTCATGGTCATGCGAGGAGAGGAGATTTTTAGCAATACCAAACAACTCTAACTACACTCACTTGTTGTTTGTCATGCGTGTCTGGGCTAGCGAGGGGCGTCTCGCCGTCCGTGGGTTGCATCCACCGACACGAGTATCTGTCGGGCGCGACTACTCACGGAACGCTGCGGAGTTGACGCTCGGCTCCGTCGCTGACCAGCCCGGCTGGCGGTCTCGGCGGGCGGCGGCGGCGGCGGCGCGCTTCTTCGAGATGTTGCTCTTGAAGCCCATACGTCCAGCCCCGCCGAGGGACGCGCGTTGAAAGAGTAACTGAGGCCAATTCTTTCTTTTTGCAGTCCCGTGCCCAGCGTTGTGCAGGAGAAGTTCTTCCTCCTTCTTTTCCTGTTTCTCCCTTTTCTGCCCGCCGTTCAATTCTCGCCTCTATGAGCGTGGCCGAGCTCGAGCGTTCGCCCGCCGAGGTGTGGTGACAGAGAGAGTGGCACCGCGGGCAGATAAACGTCTTCTTCCCCGGAGAGACCAGATTTACAAAGTGCACGGTCCTTTGCCGCGTGGGCGGCCGTGGGAGGGTGTGCGTTGTGCCCGAGTTTGAGGATGCCCTCGCAGGAGAGCTCAAGGACGCGGGCATGCAGCATGAGTTCACGCAAGCCGCCGCCTTCAAAATACGGCAGAGGCGCGTGCTACTAACGGATGCCGTGCCGGATGACATTGCCGCGCGCGTCTGCCAGGCTGCATGGACATCGCGGGCTGCATCCCCGTAGCCGACGGGCTGCATTTTCCGCTGAGACCTACTCTCAGGCGGAGCGGGGGCGCATCGTCGGGAATGCTCGACGTAGATCTCTTGTCAACCGTATACCAGGGCTTTCTGCTAACCCGCTAGGTGCCCCAGCCAGCCCGCCGCCGCCGTTTTGCATAGCTGAACGTGCGGAGCCTGCGACCGCCGGCGAGCAGTGGTTCAGCCTCTGAACAAATTCGTGCAGCCGGTGCAGCCTGCTGTGGACTTTGGATGGTTCTCGTCGCCCCCAGACACACTCTGAGCTACGCACATCTCTGCCACACACACGGCCATCACTAACGAGAAATCGGCGGATAGACTGCAGTAGACTGCAGTAGACTGCAGTAGACTGCAGTAGACTGCAGTAGACTGCAGTAGACTGCAGTAGACTGCTGTAGACTGCTGTAGACTTCTGTGGATTGCGGAATACCCCTAAAGACTGCTGAATACCTCTATATATCTGATTGCCAGATATACTCCCATCTACCCCAATTTTGCGCACTGGTTGGGTAGTAGTCTAAGTTCTGAGCCTCGCGGCTTAACGGGTCTAAGTGTGGCTAGCCACGCTGGAGTGCTTACGCGGTCTAAGATCAGCGGGAGCCTCTTACACCGGCTAAGTCGGCCATGGCACGCGATATACGGCGCTCGCGCCCAAATTTTCTTCGCCTGCGCGGCGGGCGATCGATCCTCCTCATGCTCAGCAATCGCCGCCTCAGCATCCTCCTCTTCCGATTCTCGTTGCTGCTTCTTGAGCGCACTTCGGCGACATCTAGCCAAATAGTTCTCACAAATAGCCTCAAGCTCAAACAAACGCATGTCAGAGAAGCCTGTGTATGCTGGTCCTCTTTGAACGATCCGCGCGTGAGGTAGCATAGGGCCTTGTTGGCAGCAGCCAGCTTGTTGCGCTGCTTCGTTGCGATGAGCTGATTGGGATCGCAGAAGTGCATGCCAAGCACCGCCACGATCTTGAAGCAGAACACATCGCAACCGCATCGTCCGCACTGCCATCGGCATGCCGCGCCCGCCGCTTCGCCGCAGCCGCCTTAAGGCACGCATAGCGGCAGCACATGGTACGGTGCGCGTACTTGAGCAGGCGTTGCGCGCCGCAAGTAGCGCACTGGCCCTGGGAGACGGCGATATGGCGTCGTGCGCGGCATACGCTGGTCGGGACCGCGTCCAGGTATTTTTCGGGTAAACCTGGACTTTTGCAGGTATACCCGGGTTTTACCCGAGTTGGCCTTGTGTCGTCTAAGTTCATGGCCCCCGGCCTTCCAGCGTCTAAGTCTGAGCCCGGCTCCGTGCGGGGGCTAAGTTGAGCGCTCGCTCGCTGCAGAGGCTAAGTGTAGAGCGACCCTCTAGCCCTACTACCCAACCATTTTTTGCGCGGTTTACGCCTGCGGCGGCAACACCATGAGATTGGAATAGACTGCAGTAGACTGCAGTAGATCGCGAACGACTGCAGCTCCCCGTTCTATCGCGATCTACTGGGATCTACCGCGGTCTTGCGCGATCTACTACAGTCTAGTGTGTGTGTGTGTGTGTGTGTGTGTGTACCGGTAGTAGATCGCGCAAGACCGCGGTAGATCCCAGCTTTTCACACCAAAGGTAAATGCAAGGGAGCTCTGACTCTAAGAAAGAAAAGATAATTCGCCGACTGCAGTCCAAGTGCTCCAAGTGCTCCGCCGCCGCCCGGTATGCCTTCGTGCTCCATCTCCCCAAGCGGCGTCGTCGCGTGCCAGGCGCCATTCTCGCGCTTCGACATTGCGGATGCAGTGGTTGCGTTTGGCTTCCTCCTCGGCGAGGGAATCACGTTGCACCTCGAGCAAGCCGTTGGCGACCAGTCGCTCGCCGCCCACATCCTTCAAGGCTTTGCAGCAGGGGCGATCGCCGCCTGCAGCTGGCAGACGCGACAGCGCCTTCGGCGGTTCCTCGACGACGCCAGCACATACGATGATCAGGCGGTTGACATCGACGTCATGGAGCGAGGGGAGGGCACAGGCATTCCCGCTGATGAGCACGCGCCCGCGCCACTCGCAGAGCTGGAGCCCGTCGCCCGGATCCCCTCACCCGCTCGAGTGACCGACGACCCCTTCGACTACGTTCCGCTGATGGCCAAGCCGATTGCCGAGCCTCCGCTCTCAACGCCAATGGCACAGCCGGACTGCCAGCGCTCGCTGATCACGCTTTGAGTACTTTCCCGATTTTGCATGCGGCCGACGAGCGCGGACGCGCCGCGCCAGCAGTTTGAGGAGGTGGCGGCCTTCAAGGCGACGCGGACGCCCAGAGAGGGGTGGTTGAGGGGTTTTAGGTTTGTTGTTGGCCAATCAAGACACAGAGCTCACACAGAGAATACTGACGGGCGGCGGCCAGTCAAGAAGCTGTGGGTAGGCGCTAGGGATGGAGAGGCAGGGGCTTTACTTTGCTCGCGGCGCGGAAAGCAAGGCTTAGCCCGACTCAAACGCGGCTCAGGTTCAGAGCCTTGAGTACGTCCGCCGGTGGAGGGATCGCGAACTCAATCTTCTCGCCCCGGCTGTTGAGTAGACTTGCTAGAAGCTCTTGGCCAGCTCGGCAGAGAAGTCCGCGAGGGGCCCGGCTGACGCCACCTCCGGCACTTCTCAAGCCCCTGCCGCCTCCTCTACCGTCGACCCCTCCCCCGCCACCGCCACCGCCGCACCCGTCCGTCGAGTCGGCGCACAGGACGCGCCCCGCAAAAGGCGGCGGCCCGTGTTGCGCGACGACAGACCTTGGTCCGCCTCGAACGAAGTGGCCCATGCTCACGGTCCCTCCTCCCCAGCCCCGGCGCCGCCCAGCCGTTCCACATTGGGCTCTCCCCCCTTCTCGCCAACCCACTAAATTCCAGCAGAGTTCTCTGCGCCTCGAAGTACTCGAGTGCGGAAAACGGCGGACCGAAGTCAGAGATCAGCAATCAACTATGCCCGCCCCCCGCCACCCCCCCCCCCCCCTCCCAATCGACTATTGCAATACTCGAGCTTGATTCCGCATGGTCGGGACTACTACACTCACTCCTAACAAATACCGTCTCGTTTGTTGTTCACAGCTAGCGAGACGGCCTCTGCGGCAAAGTCAAACCACCCCACCTCACCTCACCTACCTAACAAACAATCTCTCATCTCTCCCTACCTACCACCACCACCGCAGCAAACCTTCGGCTCGCCGCTCAGAGGCTCGCCGGGCCCGTGCGCAGGCGTCCCACAGGCGCTCACAACAAGACAAACAAAACATGAGAGAACCCGAACACCCACCAAACCTCCACTGTGGTCGCCAGGGTGTGGTAGCCAGAGCAGCTGAGCCAGAGCCCAGCCCCGCTTGCTCGAGCCGTCATGGACAAGGCCAAGATGCTCGAGCTCTTCGGCTCCGACTCGGAGGGTTCGGACGACGAGCCGGCGCCTCCCAGCGGCGGCGGCGGCGGGGACGACGCGGGGGAGGGCGTCGACGAGGCCGACCTGTTTGGGAGCGACGGCGATGACGACGAGGACGGAGGGCAGGCGGCGTCGGCGCCGCAGGTGCCGTCGGCGCCGCCGCTGCACTACGAGCTGCCCGCGCTGCGCCGCCCGCCCGCCGGGAGCGAGCTGCTTATGGTGCGTGCCGCTGCCGCCCGCGCTCCGCCGCCGCTGCGGGGCACACGCTGAGGGCGGTGTTGGCCGCAGGTGCGGATGCCAAACATCCTCAAGGTCCAGCCGCGTCCGTTCGAGTCGGACAATCCGGAGTGCCTCGAGAAGGAGCTCGGCGATCCGTTCCAAGTGGACGGCGACGGAGATCCGCGCTACGAGGTGAGGGAGAGGGGAGAGAGCGGGAGAGAGGGGCGGTGGGGGGGCGAGAGGTGACCCGCGATGCCCGCTGCAGGTGCGCGGGGAGAACGTCATCCGGTGGCGCACCAATCCCGACACGGGAGGGCGCCAGTCCAACGCCAAGATGGTTCGCTGGTCGGACGGCTCGACGACACTCCACGTCGGCAACGAGGCGAGGGGAGGGAGGGAGGGAGGGAGGGAGGGAGGGAGGGAGAGAGGAAGAGAGGGAGGGAGGGAGGGAGGGAGGCAGGGAGGGAGGGAGGGAGGGAGGGAGGGAGGGAGGGGCCGCGACCACCCGCCACACGAGGCGTCAACCCGCCACCTCCCCACCAGGTCCTCTCCGCGCCGAAGCAGCGGCTGCCCGGCGGTGCGCGCCTCGCCTCTTCCCCCACCCACACCCACACGCCCACACCCAAACGCCACATGGACATGGACACGGGAGGGCGCGAGTCCGCACGAGGGGCTGCTCAAGTAGCGGCTGCTGAAGTAGCGGCTGCTCAAGTAGGCGGGACGCACCTCTACACGCGGCACAAGGGCTCGAACCTCGAGTGCCACGGCACGATGGAGCAGCGCATGCTCTTCCAGCCCGTGTCGATCGACTCGAGCACGCACCGCGCGCTCACCAAGCACATTGCCAAGAGCTGGGAGGGCAAGAGCAGCAAGGGCGGTCGCTCGATCATCATGACGGCGACGACGGAGGCGCCGGAGCTGGAGAAGCAGAAGAGGGAGAAGCAGTGGGAGGAGAAGCGCCGCCTGGACCTGCGGCAGTCCTCTCACCGCCGCTCGGTCGGCGAGTACTCCTCCTCCGGCCCGACCCTCTCGGCGAGCTTTCTCGAGGCGGACGAGGAGGAGGAGGGCAACCTGGGCGCGATCAAGCGCCGCTTCAAGAACCAGCGCTCAAAGGCGCGCGGCGGAGGCTCGAGCGGCGGCGGCGGCGGCGGCAGACGCAAGCGGCCGCGGCTCTACCGCGACGACGACGAGGCGGAGGCGGACGAGAGCGACGACGACGACGAGGAGCGCGCCTGGGACGCCGAGGAGAGGCGGGCGGCGGCGACCGGCGAGATGGACGACTTCATCGCCGCCGACGACGAGGCAGCGACCGCCCTCTCCAGCGTGCCCCCCGCCCACCCCCCTTCCGGCAGTGCTGATCTGAGCTCGCCCCGCGTTGGCTGCAGGAGGATGGGGGCGAGTCGGAGGAGGACTCGGATGAGTTTGGCGCCATGGACGACGACTGATGTGTGCGATGTGCCGCTCCGGTTTCGCCGGGCTGTCGTTCTTATCCGTCATTAATCTACATAAAGCTAAAAGGATAAAAGCACTGACAACGTGTGCACTGTCCTCTACAGATATGGAAATGGATCTTCTCGGACGTGGGTCGGAAGATATGTGACTTGGCTAGTGCCATTTCACTCTGACACGCTAATCTTGAAAACGTCTCCAACGGAGCTCCGTGTTGCTTCCAGCGCCCTCCCCCGCGCTCCCTGCGGCCATGGCCGATGCTCCTAGGAAGAGAGGTCATTGGTCATCTGGCTACCGCGAGAGCGACCCAACTCGTCGACATCGCCCGATGATGGTGCCGCAAAGTCAGCCTCCGGAGGCTATCGTGGGTCGAGCCGGCAGTAGCCGTGACATGTGGTTCCACCACCCCTCGTAGGCTTTGCCTCTGACCGCCACCGTTCCCAGGCTGCCTAATGGGATGGAAAGGAAGGCTCGGCGAGCGTATAGAAGCGTGCTCGACCTCGTCGTGGCAACCTGTACGGCAGCGCTGGCAGGCGCGATGAGCGTCGTGCCACCTTGACCCGAGACGGGTCGCAGGCGTCGTACCGAGCGCGTCGAGACCGTGTCCTGATGTGATCTGCACGGGTGAGTCACGTCGGCGTCAAAGGAGCGACGTGTGACCTGTCAGAGCTTGATCTCCGATCTCAGCGGCGTCGAGTCGTCTCCGGCGGCGACAATTTTTGTCCCTCCCCAGGACGCGCAGAGGCAGCTGAGATCGGAGATCAAGCTCTGACAGGTCACACGTCGCTCCTTTGACGCCGACGTGACTCACCCGTGCAAGATCACATCAGGACACGGTCTCGACGCGCTCGGTACGACGCCTGCGACCAGTCTCGGGTCAGGTGGCACGACGCTAATAGCGGCTGATCGAATTCCT